>NC_061486.1:25362649-25662649 GCF_022539355.2 Hippoglossus stenolepis
AATAATAGCCAGTCGTGTGTATTGTTTTACTCAAGCCTTAATTATTTCAACAGACTTCTGGAGATTGAAACACTGATCAGAGCTGCTTCTCACTGCGAGTCGGCATGTGTGTGTATGTGGCTGGTTGGGTTGAGTGTGTACTTGTGACGTTGATGCATGAGATGCTGATACATTTATCTTAGAACTGCTGCAGTGGAGCTGCTGAGTGCTGCTCTCCAAAGTGGCCACAATCTGCTGAGTGATTTATGGTTTTTTATTTCAGATTCACATAACTACAGAGGTTAGTAGTTCCTCCTACTCTTACTTTGTATGTGATGTGTAACAACGGTCCAAAGTCCCTGCACAGTCGCACTGCCTGAGCTGCAGTCACCTCTCTGAACCAGTAGTTGAGGGCTCCAGCCTATCGCTGCAATTCAAGATGGAGCACAGATAAGTAAGTGTCTTATAACTAGAGCTCGTAACTCCGCCAAGGCCCAACAGTCCCTTTAAATTCATTCAAGCTGCACCAAATTTCACACTCTAATAGATATCAGTTCCCTAACCATGCCTGATTTTTTTTTTTAAATCTATAGATCTGTGAAGTGTTCCCTGGCAAATTGGTGAAGACATAAAAAAAACCCTGCAATGTTAAATAAAGTGAAAAAAAGGGTTCTTTCCTGACCTGGACCGCATAATTTCACCAAGTTTCACAGTAATCAGTCCAAGGTTTTTTTTGTTTTTATTTTGCTAAATAACAGACAACAACAAACAGACACACAAACAAACAAGGCCCAGCGGGGATTTGATCAAGCTGCACCAAATTGCACACACCCATAGATATTAGTCCCCTAAATATGCCAACTTTTTTCATTAATATCCCGACGCTACTCCCTGAGAAATAGATTTGTAATAAAAGATGCCCCTTCTCACAATTCGAAAGAAAGTAACAAAAAATCCTGGGCCCACCCTTTTGTCTGGATCCATGCTTTGTCCCACCCTTTTAGTTTTGTGTAAAATTCATTCAGTAGTTTAAGCTAACTACAGAGGCAGAGGTAATAATTGTTGGCAGGTATTAGGTGAAATATCTGACTTCAAACCTTTATGCTTCAAACAGTATTATCTGCATAATTTAATCCAGTTGTCTACACAGGTAATGGGATTCACCTGTGCCTCGCCCCTTCAAATGTGACCCGAAGCCTATTTTCACACTAGATGTCCAGTACAGTGAGTCTGTGTTGATGTTTCAAACAACAGGACCTACGGCTGAGGAAGTAAATATACAGTATAGACCCTAGAAGCAGGAACGGCCTCTGGATTCTTATATTCTTATAAATGTTTGTTGAGTTCTTTAAAAGTTCCCGCAGTCGAAACAGTGTCTATTTTTTAACTGAGCAGCTAAATGGTGTGAATGTGTGTCACTGTGATGTAGAGCAGCATTTGTACTTTACTCATGGTATGTTTTAATAATGTTGGAACAACAGTGTAGCTGGACCACCTTGGAACACAGGGGGACAGTGTCCTAATACGGAGCCTGAGTGAGATCCAACGCCTCAGGGCACTGAGCACGTAGCTGTGTTTCCCCTGATGGATCTTCAGAGGAGGAAATCGTGGAAAGAGATGATGCTGGAAAATAGAAGAAAACACTTTTAAACAATATGAATTCCTCCATCGTTCACTGATTATTTTCATTTCCTGGTAATCCTCTCCCTGGAGATAAAACACGTGTTTGTGATATCGTAGTTTAAGCAAATCCAACATGGCTATGCGGGAATATTGGTCACAAGTTCAGTGATTGAGGGAGAAGGATCTGTGATAACATGGGGGTGAGGGGGTATGAAGTGAGGGGGTTGTTAGCGGATGGGTGGCGGTGGGGTCAACAGCTCCTCAGTCAGCTCAGGATATTTGACCAACGTTTGCACCCGCCAGCTACTCCGCACCCCCCACCTCCCCTCGCCGAGTCTCCCCTCAGATTGATTAAATTGGATCAAGATGACACCAATAATTGGCTCAAGCTGGGGCCGGTGTGCAGACCCAATGATCCATATCTAACTCCTTTTGTTGCGACGGTGTCCCTTTTCCCGCGCCGCGCTCCATTTGGAATGGTTTACCTTGGCTCTGTCACAAATGTTTTAGCCCCAATCCCCCGCTGAACACAACAGCCCGCTGACATCATGAGAGCGACGGAAAGGTTACATTTTTCGCAGATGTCTGGGAAATTATCAGCGCGCTGGCTTTTTATGGTCACCCCATTCATCCCCTTTTGTTCCACGTCCCCTGGGGGGGACACACAGAGAGAGCGGATGAGGTGTTTTGGTGTGAAATGTTCCCGTTTGATATCAACGTCCACGACCCCAGGGGGAAAAAATAGATTCATAACCCAAGGAGATGATTTATCTGAGTGTCTGTGCTTGATCAACGTATAGATAAAAAAAAAAAGGAAACAGTAAACTGGAGGCCTTACAGCAAGAGTATAATTTTGGCAAAAGTAAAAAGAACAAATTAATGTTATCTTCAAGCTTTCACAATCCATTGGAAACTTACTTCTGGTGAGAAAAAATGGCGGATAGTTCAGCGAGCTAATCATCCCTCCACTTCGCTCCCTCCACAAAGCTGATTTATTTTTTATGGAGATGGCAAAGCAAAATGTTTGAGGCTCTAATGAATTGAAAGTAAATTGTTACAAAGTGCAGCAACATGAGCGTAGAAAAGCTTAATCAGAAACAATATACACCTCACATCTCTGGCCAGTGACCTGCCGGTGCCTGCTAAATAGGTCTGACATGTTTGTTATCCTTCGAAATTCCTGACTACTGGAATCTAAATTCATCCTTCAGGTTGCTGATTTTCCTGGCCACTGCGTTCTCTTGGCCCCGCTCCCTCTGCACCCTTTAAAGTCACATAAACATCTCATGACCCCTGTAAAAATGTTTGATATTTGTTGCCACAGATATCCAATCATCCATTGCTGTTACACAGATGAGGCATTAAATGACATGTAGGGCACCGGGGACAGTAAACTCAGGTAAATGGTGCAGGTTATCAGCGCACGGCCCGCGTCTCGTCAGCTGATGCATTCAATTAGTCTTTCTGGCACTTTATCTAATGCTCCAACTCAGCTGCACAGGCTCGAGTGATTGTGCTGCGCTGGAGCCGTAGACAAAAAGTCAGCCTGTCACATCTGATTGAAGCAAAGCCCCGAGGATCCCATCGCTTCATCACCAAGGTTACTAATCAGATTTCCATCCAGTACAGCCACATGCAGGATTTCCTGATCAAACGCTGTGACTTGGCCCCACCGGCCGGCCCGGCCCATTATCTAACATGTTTTCTATGCGCCGGGGTCAAGCACAGTGTAAAGCTCGAGGAGAAACACTATACCTGTCTTTTGGAGCAGGCTGGAGGTCTAGAGCCACCGACAGGTTAAAAAGGAAAGGAATTGATCTCAGGAGGGTCAGCGTCACGGCTCACATTGGCAGAAAAACACTGGAAAATATTAAGAGCTCTATGAATCTTGAAGTATCAGAAACAATAGATGATTGTTAACCCCTTCAGATCTGCTTAATTCGCTGGCCTTCATCTAATTATTCCTCTTAATTACATGTATACAGTCCAATCACCCTGGAGATTGAGTGTAATTATCATATATGATATATGACTCAGATTTGTGCAAAAACAAACATTTTTGCAAGTATCACCCACTAAAAGGTAACTTCTAGTAGCCTGGGTATAAAACAATCAAAGAAGGCTACAGTAATGCTTTGAGTCACTGTGGAGTCAATCACATGTCTCCTGTTTATTGACACAGAGTTGACCTCTGAACCCAGCATGTGCCTGCCAAGAGCTGCAGTATTAGTCATGGTAAGTCGAGGGTGTGTGTGAGTGTGTGTGTGTGTGTGTGTGTGTGTGTGTGTGTGTGTGTGTGTGTGTGTGTGTGTGTGTGTGTGTGTGTGTGTGTGTGTTATGAGTGTGTGCGCGAGTGAATATAAGGTACAGCCGTGTGTGTCTGTGTGTGTGTGAGAGAGAGACGGGGATATTTGGCGGGGGCTGAGCCTCCTTCAACAGCAGCCAACAGCAATACCTGTCTAATTTTTCCAGATCCTGGGAATCAGTGGAGGTGTAAACACTCAGGAGTGAAATTATCAACAGATTAAAACAGTGAGAAAGATGCTACAGGCTGAGGGACGACCATCTGCAGCAGGAAGAATCAGATTTTTATCCCTTTCTTCCAGAAAGTATGAGGAGCTGGATAACACTGTCGTTTCTGTCTGTTAAATATGAAGCTAAAGACGGGATCTGTCTAATTGAGCTGAGCTTAAAGACTGGAAACGAGCAGGAACAGCTGGTTCTCTATGAAGGTCACAACGAGCAGAACCTAAAGCTCATTAGTCAGCATGGGCAAGTTACTTATGTGATGGTAATTATTCCTTACATATATCTCATTCATAAAGTAATTATGTCGCTTTACTAAATACTCAACACCAAAGGTTACATCACTTTTGTGCCTTTAAAAAACTCCCAAACTCACGTGTTCTGTGTATAACACAACTGTGGTTTGACAAAAAGTCATTCTACAGTTTGGAGTTTTTTTTTTGACCATATCAGGCCTAACGTAGTCTTTCCAGTTGGTAATGACAGCAAAGCAGCTAAGAAGACAACGTGTAGATTACTGGAAGTCACGTTCATCCTCTTTGGTCTTAGTTGGAACAAGTAAGTGCATTGCATTTCTTATTGTATTCCTTTATATGAGTTGTAATTTTCACAACATAATTACTTTAACGTGTTACTAACCCAACAGTGTTAATTATAAAATTTGACTTATTGATTTGAATCCCTCACTAATCACTACATACACTAGTTAGTTCGTCATTTTGTCGTGGTGTCCGAATGTTTAGTGAATTTTTGATACTCTACATAGTGCACTCATTGTTTCCAACAATGCAATGTGAACAGTAGTGTGCAACCAATGGTCACTAACCAAGGGATATATACCATAATGCATTGCGCTCGAGGGCAGCAGGAACATCCCGACCTGTCGTATAAATGTAAATAGAAGCAGAGCAGCACATCACAACACAAACTGTGGGAAACAAGTTTATTCCCACATTTAAAGATGATCATTCAATATGTTTTTTTAACTAAAAGTATTAAAACTAAGAGTAAAATAAATGTTTAAAATTTTCCACCGGCCGACGTTGTTATCATAACGTCATAATCCTGCAACAATAACGTCATTAACGGCGCAGAGAAGGTGCGCTGAGTAGTGTCTGAAAGCATTTTTCTTCTTTTCCTGATGAGCTCACTATACAGTCATCTACATAGAAGTCACTATATAGTGAAGTACAGAATAATGAGTGAGTGGTTTCGAAAAAACAACCGGCAGAATATTTCTTTGCCTGGTGCAGCGACTTCCTGGACTCAGGTGGTTGCCTGGTAACCTCATAATAATAACCAGAGCTTTAGAGATGCTTTTTGAGGCAGGTTGTCTTTTGTGCAAACTTAAGCTAATGTGACGGCTTATGCTTCATGTTTCCTGAACAGACATGAGTCAACCCACGAAAAGAAAGCAAATATGAAAGCTGAGCAGTTATTTTAAAGATATAATTTATAACAATTCTTAGACTACACCCATGCTATTTATTTATTTTAAGGCTATATTATTTTATTCAAGGTAACAGTACATTTAATTTTGGTCACCTTTAATTGCGTCATATCCGCTTTACCTGTGGCTTGGCCTGTCTCTGCTATAACTTCTGAGGCAGACAACATATGACGAAGAACAAACACACTGCTAGCAAGTAAGCCAGTTAGACAGCTGTTTTGACCTTTTACTGTTTATATTGGTCAATCGTAATGGTTCGTAACTTCAATAAAGTTTTAATACGTCACCTCATGAACATGATTTGCACCTGAGTCACGTCAGGGAGATTTCCAACACCAATGGTGGTGAAGACAACAACTCCCAAGATTCTGCACTTGGGAGAAAACAATAACCTTTTGTTATTGTTTTCATTGAGAGACCATAGTGGCTGAAGTTAGATATTGCACTTTTAATATTTCTATCAGAAAAGGGGATGTGTCTTTGAGCTGCAGGATGACGATGCAGGGGGAATGCAGATGAAAAGCAGAGGTGAAAAAGAAAAAAGGTGGAGGTGTGGCGCGGCTCCACTCCTGCCAGATGTTGCAGTACTGGGTTCATACTGCAGGGGGGAGTGGCAGGGAGCCAGAGGAAGGATGCCTGTTTTACCAGTGACAGATGTGATGGTGCCTAAAACAGTTCCGTTGTTTTGAAAGCTCGCTCCACAAGGACTGTTAAAGTTTGTACAGTGGCCCGATGCTGCTCGAGGGTGATAAGGTTACCACCATCCGCCAGAGAAGGAGCGGCCTGGAGAGCGAGAAAGAGGAAATGGAATTGGCGTCAAAATGATGGTGTGTTGCCTGGGTGACTCTGGAGAGCATGATGAAGACTGATCATGGAAAAAGTGTGAGAGAAGGAGGCAGACGGACAAACTGTTGGGACGGAGGAGAAGACAGAGACAGAGAGTGTTGAGTGGTGCGGGTTGGACCGATTCTGTTTCACTTAATGTAACCATGGAGGCCTGGGAGCCCCAGTGCTGCCCGCTCTGGGCTCTTTAATGTAAATAGCTGTCGCTGCCCCAACGCTGAGGCGCATGTGAACGCACCGTAGCCATGTTATATGACTCTGTTTAACTGAACAGCACTCACAGACACAGAAATTCCTGCTCCAGCTCTTTTCCCATCACTAGAGTGAGACGAGGGGAGAAAGGGTGGGGGTGGGGGGTGGGGTGTACAGAAAAAAGAGAGAGGGGGGGATATGAATGCGGTGAGAGAAGAAACATTTTTTTGGCATGAGGCAAAATACAATTACCAGAGAGACATAGTTCTCTAAGACAGAAGAAAAGCAATTTATGGAAGGAGAGAAGGAAGCAGAGATCTCCTGGAGTGAAAAGTTCATGATCTCTTCAGAAATGTCCTCTGCGCTGAGTTCAGTGGTCTCTCGGGGACCTGAAGTGCCATGACCTGATTGGCTGTCAGCCTGAGATTGAGGCGCCTGATTGGCTGTGGCACATTCCACATTCTAACCCACTCCAACCTACATTCCCATTCATGTCGCCCTATCAAATTATACACGGCTGCTAAAGACAGTTGAAATGTGCTAAATTTAAGTTCAGGAGGATCGAAGCCACAAAATTGCCACAAAAAAAAAAGAAGTGCAACGGTCAAACACATCTTGGCAGCATCTGCTCAATATTTCACTTTCATAACTTTTTCTCCTTTTCCTTCCTGACTTTATTATATCACTGATGACATAACTGATAACAAGTTCACAGTGCCGGTCTACTTCCACATGCACATAGTAGGTTCAGCTCCTACTACCATCAGTCATCGGCCTCATCACATGTGTCAAACCATGATGTTCGCCCTTGGCAGCCCTCGCCCCATTGCCCCATGGCCCAACACAATACTCCACATCCTTCCATTGTGCCCACCGCGCCTGCCTGGGCAACCGTCTGCCCCCCTGCATCACGCCTCCCTCTGCTGCGCCGCGGCGATGTGGGCATATGTGTGGGTGCCCATCCTGTCCCCCTGGTACGATGCGTGTGCATGGTCACGCGTGTCTCTGCGGTCGGGCCAGCGGCGAAGGGAAGCGGACGTTCACACATGCATGCATAAGCGGGAATCCATTAAGCCCCATGTAAAACAAACTCAACATGTGCTGCTTCCTTTTCCTATAGTGGAGAGCTTTTATCCACACTGACCCAGAGACCAGCAGCTCCAGGGCCTGGACCTGCGCTGGCAGTTGAAAGACGAGGGCAGACCCCGAGGTCACTCCATGTAGGTGAGAGGTCAAAGACGATGCCACTGCAAATTAGAACTGCTCAAAGTTTTGTGATGTGATAGACAGACGGGTGACGATGGAGTCAAGCAGCACAGTGGGGGATGGTAACGGAGACAAGAAGTAGTTGGTATTTAAAAACTTGTTTCAGAGTGAATACATCTTTTTCATGAAATCTTTATTGAAACAGTGAAATAATTAAATTTCATAACTCACTGTTACCTAATTCTAATAATATCTCACCTTGTTATGCCCTATGAGGCAAACGTGATTTGTGAATATGGGCTATTGAAATAAAATTTAATTTATGATTGAATATCAATTACCGGATGCTGTCAGTTATCATGGGGCTGTATGATGTTACAAAAGAATATGTAACGTTAATAATAAGAAGAATCAAACTTTATTTATATAACACTTTTCAAAAACAAGTTTACAAAGTGCTTCACAAACATAGAAACAGAAAAATGACATACACACAAAGATATATGAAATCAAGGGAAAAGCCATATTATAAAATGAGTCTGTAAACGAGATTTAAAAAAGACAACAAGGTTGGTTGTCTCATTCCCAGTGGACGGTTATTCCATAGTCGTGGAGCCCTTACAGAAAAAGTTCTACCAACCTCAGTTTCACACATCTAAGTTGACCTCCTAAAATTAATATAGATTTTCCTAAATGTTAATTGATGCTCTCAGATCATTTTGATCTTGATGCAAGATTATTTTACACATAATAATTTTTTTATCAAGTAATTATAAAAAAGATTATTATACTATACCCTATTTCCACCAGTTATTTTTCAGTGCAGGTTACATGAGCATGTATGGACTTACTTAAGTAGCTTTCAGATGTGAAGGGAAATTTCCAGGAAATTCACAGAGAGCTTGTGGGCGTGTTGATGAGCTTTCTAACGCTTGACAGACTTGAAACTGGAAGAATAGAAATATCTCAGAATGAAAAAGAGATGTCATTCACGTAGAAGATGCCAAGGAAGTTGTCAACTTGGTGTCGATGTGTTCCTGTTGTTGTGAATTCGTCTCAATGGTTACAATCTCCTGTTGCATTCTTCATGGTGACACAGAGACTTGGGAAAACTGGGAGTGGACATTTTGTGGAGTTGATGACTGAAAAGCTTTAATCTGGTGTAATTATCCTCACAAGGCAAAGAAAGGCAAAGTCTACTGGGCATTAACACAAACACTCGGACAGGCACTAGCTGTGCTAGAACAAACTCTGCTGACGGAGTTTTAAGAGCTTTGCTATGCAAATGTATTTATAAATATAATCTGCTATGATCACACCAACTCCCAGGTGAAGCTCGACTCTGGTCCGTTCTGCCTGACGTCCTTACTGCAGCCGTGGCTGTCGAGGCGCCATGAATCCTGTCTTCTCTTGTTTATCAAGCTCCAGCATCAGCAGTTAACCGGCTGCTCATGTAAATTTCCAACTGATCCTCAAGTACCAAACGTTGGGCAGCGCTGGCAGAGCACCAACAGGAACAGTTGGGAGGACGGGCATGGACAGAGGCCATCACAGAGGTAGATGAACAAATGAGCTCATGCACTGAGGAAAGTGATGAGAATGAAAGGAGCCACATGTGGAAGGAAGAGAGTGTGAATGAGGAAACAATGTCTTCCATGAGTCAGGGGTAATGTCAAGGGTAGAGTGCAGCAACACCTTTTTCTGACTGCCCAGCGCCGAACATGCAGCTTGTCAAAACTTCACCTTAACAATGGGCCGGTCGGAGCTTTGGTTGCAATCAGAGAGAACATAAACCCTTCATATTACATCATGACAAGAGGATGAAGAGGTTTAGTCAAACGCCTTCCGCCAGGTTATGAGGAACAGAAACAAATGAAACCCAATAGAAACAAAATGATCTCCACCGCACACTTCCACCATCAGATTTTGGAAAATTGGGAAAACACTGTTTTACTCAAACCCACTTATGCTAACATCCACATCACAACAAAGAAGCTGTCCACAAAACCCAACTGAGCGTTATTCATAACAGTCCCGAGCTGGAGACTGCGCCTCGGTTGTGAACTGGCCGAGCACAAATTTCCAAAACAGATATGGATCTTATCTATTCCACATTTTGGAATTTGAAAATTTGGAATGCCCGAGAAATTTTTGTCTCTTTAAATAAACACTTTAAAAGCGTCAAATGAATCCCACTATGTGTGCATGTTACAGTATGAACTATTAACAAGGCATTTACTGCACAGTTATACACTGTGTAGTACTATACTGCTGTCTCTGTGGTAATCTGAGACCAGAGGGGACTTTTCAGAGGAAAGCAGCTCAAAGCTAAGTGAGAGCAGCTGATGTTGCATCATACTTCAAACATTCTTCAAATTAACAATATGTCAAAGGCTATGGAGCGCTCTCCGGTACACACACACATGCACAAACACTCCGAGCTGCTTTGAGATAAGGAATAACCCGCAAGATAAGTCCACACAGTTCGTCAGGCTGAAATGATGAGGAGCTCTTAAAAACATCTCCCACAACCTTTAGAAATGCATCATGGGATGCAAGGGCAATGGATACTGCAGATGAAAAAAAAAAGAAGGGATGAGAGGGTGAAGGGGGCGGGGGGGTCAATATCATTCCTAATCCAGCACCTCTATTATCATAAGGTTATGTTCCGAAGCGGCGAGGGGGGGGTGGGGGGTTCTCACCAGCGGCGGACGTTGCAGATGTTTCTGGAACAGTCCGAGGCCAGCTGTTGGAATGTTTTCCCACCGCATGAGGAGGCGAGGCAGCAACACTATTGGCTGCCCCTGCTGGGTCACGTGACCTGGGTCATGTGACCAAGGAGAACCCGAGCGGCGGGTTTGGCAACTGACCTTTCTGCCTCTGCGGTCATTTTGACCATGGCCGCTGATCTCAGGCCAGTGGTAGAGATGACTGTCAGCCACATCAAACGCCCGGAGCCTCCCACTCACATGGGGACGGATACACAATCTGCAGGGCTGGAGATACAGCGTGGCGGACCGGCTGAGGTCACACACACAGATGGACACACACACCCACACACACCCACACACACACACACACACACACACACACACACACACACACACACACACACACACACACACACACACACACACACACACACTGCATGCACACTGTACGTTGAGGTCCAGCTTACCAAATTACTTTTTGTAATATGTACATTTCAAAGTTTAGTATGATTCTGCAACATGTTCATGTCCATGCTCCTATCACTTCCTGTCCCGGCGTCCTGACATGAGTTCACCTGTGGCCGCCTGAACAGGTGCTAACTGGGTAATCATCAAAGGAGCGAGGTCAACTGCGGCTGATTGGTTCGAAAGCCGGCTCGGCTCTGAGTGATTGGTGCTGACAGACACGTCCAAACATCTCTAATGTTGGTTGCTAATTAAGATTAAACCCTTCTAGGCACTGACAAGCAATACAATAAATAAGTGCAGTGTGTGTGGGGGTGTGCACGTGAGAGAGAGCGAGAGCGGGTGAGTGATGTTGGGATGTGTAATACGGAGCAAAAAGTGAAAGAGTGTGAAATCTCTTGTGACGTTACACTTAAACATCTCCGCTATGGTAAAGATGAAACATTTATTATTATCATGTAGAAAACCTACAAATACACTCGTCCTCACACTGTTTCCAGTCAAAACATTCTGATGACAATTACCACAAAGGTCTCGTTTATATCTGAAGGAACGGAAATAACAAGTATTCAACTTCAAATCATTTGCTGTTGTATAATAACTTAGCTTCAGAGGGTTTTTTTATGTTTGTGCATCATTTTTGTGCAGTTATTTTTCCAGAATTTTCTTGAATACTTTCTTGGTTCTTGAATACGACTACCAGCAAATTTCAGTTTCTTCACTGCACTGAAAATGATCCAGATAACACAAAGAAACAATCATGTGAGTTCAGCTGCTGAAATCCAGTGACAAAGAGTTGATTCACTTCACTGGAAGGAGTCATGAGCCAGAAGAGGTTGGGAACCTCTGGTGTCGGCCCTCAAGACATCTGAGCCAAACCTAAATGGAAAAACATTATGATACTTGAAGAGAATATGTAAAATGAAATAATAATGCACTGAAGAAGCTTTGAAAAATTAACTTTCAAATTCTTGTAAATTCCTTTTCCAACAATATTTTGAAGGTGCCCTGGAGTTTCTTTAGAAATCAGCTTCTTTCACCACTGTTGGCCCTCTGACCTGACGCCCTCTAGTGGTCTTTCTTCTGTGCATGATAACGACTCTTGCACAGTGCCACTGTGGAGGGATCCTGGAAGAAAAATCACAACACATTAAGTAGAGCATATGTGATCTTAAATAATAATAACAACAATAATAATAATAACAGATAAATAAAACTACAAAGTGCTTTTCAAAGGGTAGGCTCAAGACAAACTGATAACTGTGACAATAGGGAAAGTATTATATCATAAAGTTAAAATATATAGGAGAAAATAAAACATTTACATATGTTTGAATAACATAAACTCCATGTATACATGCAGAGAGACACACCTATACATAAATGCATATGTTTGCCCGATTAAAATGTGATTATATTTCAAAAAAATGTGAGTTTTCAAAACAAAGAAAATGATTTTGCAGATGTGGGGTTCTGGGTCAGCTCAGCTCATGATACTGCGGCATTTCTCTGAACAAAGAAAAAAAAAAGCTTTGTCTCTTCAAGTCCTGATCTAATCTGCTTCCAGGCCATGAAGAGCCTTTAATGTGACGGTGGTGGGGTCTTGTCGAGGATCAATTCCAAAACAATGTGGCAGTTATTGGAAGCAGAGTTGGTTCAAGGTAAAGGTGAACGTTGGGGTCGCCTGATAGGAAGAAAAACAAAAAAGGAAAACTGAGAAGAATGACAGAATGTGCGACCTGAGACTGAGAGAGGCGAGGCGTGTGTGTGTGTGTGTGTGTGTGTGTGTGTGTGTGTGTGTGTGTGTGTGTGTGTGTGTGTGTGTGTGTGTGTGTGTGTGTGTGTGTGTTCAGTGTACAGTCAGACACACAGCCTACAGCTTCACTATCAAGGAGTCAGAACACTGTGTCCACCTCTATCTTCCTCTCCTCTGGACCGCAACAGTAGAACCGGCTTCATAAATGCAAATATCTGTCACAGACTAAATGATGACCTGCTCAGTGTTGGAGTTCTCCCATTGGCCGTTGATCTTTCTAAATGAACTGGCGTCTGCCTCTCAGTCACAGACAGTAGACAGTAATTATACATTTTGTGACATCATCTGCAACAAATATATGAATGGAATATTCTATTAGTCACTCATGTAGACATCACGATGAGAATAGTGTCTAATTCAGAATAAAGTCCAGAGTCAGACTGTAGCTGTACATACGTGGTCAGTGACGTGAATGAGCTCCTGACTTCCTTAGTTTTTCCTGTAAATATGCAGCAGAAGTCACAGCCCAGTTGTTTGAACTCATGTCTGTGGTGATGTGGTTATAAAATCAGGTTTCCAGCAGTGCAGAGCAGCGGCCTGGAAGTGACATGTCGTCTTAATGGGCCGCGTTTCAGTCACTATTCCATACTTGTAGAAAAAGAAACGAGAGCAGCTATATTGGGTTCGCTGTATTAAAATACTGAATGTGTGGGCACAGAGACAAGGGGAGGAGCAAACAGTTCAAGAGGTGAAAGAGCACTTTTGATAATATGTTGCAATGATGAATGATAAATATTCTAGTCAGTGTATTATCTCATCTAAAGACATGTGGAAACTTTGTGGACATGTGGAAACAGGTTTTAGCTTCTTTGCTTTGGAGGAGAAACACAGTCACACATTATTTGACCTCGTCTTGTTTTGCACTAATCTGCACCGATCCCTTTCATTTAATGGATTCTGTTATTTATTCACTTACATGTGACCCATGATTTCTCTCAGTGAATTTCCATCAGTGCGTGTCATGTCGTGTAAACAGTCTCCAGTAATATCTGCGTGTTGCATAAACATTCAACTATTTGTGCGACTGTGATAAATACAGCAGCATTCACACACCAGACAACCCCCTCCTTGGACAACAACAACAACAGTTGCTGTCAGCATCTTGCGTGTAACTTCATTTCCCCCCTCAGCGTCAGTGCAGCAGCCCCTCCCCTCGCGTGCACGAGTCTGCCGTGACAGACATGACAGTTATAAATCACCTTTTCTTCCGCCTATTCCCAACCGGACCTGGGATGTAAAAGAGCTGCTGGTCGGGAGCTGGAGGTCTGCGGCTAAAATTAGAGGCTGTCTCAATCAACAGGCCGATTTAGTGGTAACAAGTGTGTGCCAAAGATTGTGTGTGTGTGTGTGTGTGTGTGTGTGTGTGTGTGTGTGTGTGTGTGTGTGTGTGTGTGTGTGTGTGTGTGTGTGTGTGTGTGTTGTCTGAGGTCTGAGGTCTGAGTGCAGGGGCAGATCAGAAGACTGATCCCACTGGATTTCCTGCTGCTATGGGACACTGATAATTGTTACTGTCACCGACAAAAAACATTATCACTCTGAGGCTTTTTGCTCGAAAGTTAAATATGACATAATTTAAAAAGACCCCCTTCCTCAAAGACCATCCACTGATTCCCCCTCTCCCAATACGGACACAGCACCCCAATCACCACCCAGTCGTGCAGAGGTGACCTTTGACCCGTTAAAAGCTGGGTATTAGCTACCTTATCAGCGCCACGCTCCCCCTGTCACCCCATCTCTTGCCCACCCCAATTTTGAATTATAAAAAAAACAAAGTGAGAGTGAAAGAGCAGGAGGGGGGATGTGCAGGAGCGTGTGTGGCTTCTCGCGTTGCATGTAAACCCCGTAAACCCGGCCGGCTGGGGGCTTAGTTGGAAACAAATGCAGCAGAGGTGTGTATGTGTGTGTGTGTGTGTGTGTGTGTGTGTGTGTGTGTGTGTGTGTGTGTGTGTGTGTGTTTGGTGGTTTGCCTTTCAGCTTGTGTCGGCAGGGGGCTATGGGGGATGAAGGTGATGCTGAGGTGAGGTTAGTGTGAGCATGTGCATGTTTTTATGTGTGTAACAGTACATTATGCGTGTGAGGTACTCCCTACCTGTACTTACTTAAAAGACAATTAAATCACAACTTTGGGCCCAGTTTTTTGCCGTTTGGCTTTTCTGACGGGTGCATTCAAACTGTGCTCACTTAAGTAATAACTGAGATCTGAGAATGCAGCAACATTAAAAAGAGAAAAGGAAAGTGCTGGGACGATCAGACAGGATTTTAATGAGCCAACAGGTTCACTGGGGAGGAAAAATGGAAAATTACCACACACAATCATCTCTCATTGTACTAACTTTTTGTACATGCACAATTTTTGTAGGTGCACAACTAACTTGCCTGAGGAAATAAGTCTGCGTAGTAAAATCTTGGGGTGCCCGGCTTTTATTGGTCTTTTATTCCTATTATCATTTATAATTATGTACTTTGTTCTGTTTTATAGCACTTTGTATTTTAACCATTTGCCTTCTTGTTGTGCATCACTTTGTATGTTGTGTTTATAAGTGCTCTATAAATGAAGTTATATAACTATCATATGTGTAGTTGAAGTTAAAATAAAAACTTTTCTCTTCTACATCATAAAGATGAAGTGCAGGGTTATTTAAATCTGATGAATCAACTTCTCATGCTCTGTCTGACTTAAGTGACTTTTCCACACTAAGTAAATCACTTGATGAGTGCACTGTTAAATCAATCAGTGTAAGTATTACTGTTAGTTATCAAATCGAAACCGTCTCAAGCTGCTTGGCCATAGAAAAGCAGACAAATGTGACTAAAGGTCACTTACAGACATTCCTAAAAAATATGAGACCTTATGCACATCCTGGAAACCTAGTTACTTTCCAGCTCTGTTACTTCTGAGGAAGAAACGTAGCTTATGCACGATATTTCTTGTCCTTATTCATTTTGAATATTTTAATTACCAATAGATATATTAAACCAAAACCAACGTGCTCCTTGTGGCCCGGTTGTTAGAAGGCGAACCTGGTGTGATCGCACATTTGTTTCCAGCTCAGGAACATCTTTACTAACCAAAACACACAATTTATATTAGCCTTTGCAATAAAGACAAAACACTGAAAAGAGCCAAAATGACTAAATGAGATCATAGTTTCAAATCAAACCCCAATTTACTTTAACAGTTTTTGCTCATTTTACTTCACCCTGCTCAATGTCTAATTCAGTATTTAGATCAAAATATGACAAATAGCTTAATTTAAGAAAGAGGAGGTAAAAGTCACCTGCTTCAATGAACCAGTGTGCGTGTGTGTGTGCGAGAGGGAGAGAGAGAGCGAGAGAGAGAGAGAGAGATAGAGAGCGAGAGAGAGAGAGAGAGAGAGAGAGAGAGAGAGAGAGAGAGAGAGAGAGAGAGGCATAAATCAGTGAATATAAACAGATGGATGGAGGTCAGTGAAGGTCATTAGGTGCAGGTGAACTCTGCTGCAGTAAGCGATGGTTCCTCCTGCATTCCCCGCCTTTGACCCTGCATGCAGCCCCCTTTCTGAGACACACACACTCACACACACATTCGAATGCACACTTTTACCGTGCCCGTGTCTTCACTCTTTTGGATTCCGTTTATTCTCTCTTTCTCCATCTCTAACGGTAAAAAACGGCCAAAGTCAGAAGCTCGTGCTCCATCTTAATCAACATTTAGTCAACTGATTACGATTATTCCACTTAAAGTGTCCTGGTGGTCCAGTGGTTGAGACACAAACCATCTGACCTCAACATCCCCGGTCTGGTTCCAGCAGGAGACCCGTGTAGACACACCCATGTCTCTCTCTCTTCCCTTATTTCCTGTCTCTATACTGTCAGTTTCAAATGAGGAGGCAAAATGCCAGTGACTGAATTATCCCATTTCAGGAATTTGTTGCTGAAACTGCATTATGAGAAAAGGTGGAATTAAACTGATTCAATAATATTCTCTGGCAATTGATTTTCTTTAAACTGTTGAAAAAGGTTTGGGAGCTGATTTTGGTTTAGTTTTTGACTTTAAAGCTGAATGAGTCCACAATGTGTTCCAATTTTTTAAAAACTTGTTTCAGAAAAAAAATGCTATAAACTCAACTAGAAAAATTTGTTTGAATTATTCACATGAAACTATTAACAATCTCCACATTCACTATCTCCTAAAAACTTTGTTTCAGAGAGAGGTCGTCAAGGTCGTCGGAGGTAATGTCACTGTGCCCCCTCCCTCACTCCCTCACTCCTTTCCTCTCCTCTGTCTCCCACTCACTTCTCCTATCACTGCGTCTCCTCTGGCCTTCTGTTTGCCCTCTCTCCCATCCCCACTCCTCTTCAAAGACTGGGAGGAGAGTAAGACTGGCCTTGAGTGCCCATTCTCAAGCCATAACAGCTCACACACAGGTGCGCACCACACGCACATAGACACACACACACACCCACACACGTACGCACACAGCAATCTTGGAATTCTTTGACGAGCTGCATCAAAGTTGCCTGCATTTAGTTTGTCTTAGTACTTAACATTAATAAACACAAAACAGAGACACATTTATAAATGTGAATAAATATAGAAAGATCATTACCAGTTCACCACACTAAAGTTAAAATATGAGTTGAAATATAGCAACATAACAATATGTATAACTTTACACATAAAACATTGACATTTCTATTGAAATATTTTCAGGATCATTTAAAAAGGAGTTAACCCCATAATGTTCTCCTTCACTATGATATATTTCCTTTTTTTAGACCCACGCAAATATGAAACTGTTAAATACACTCCCTGAGCTCTGTAAGTATGTACACAAACAAAGTAATCAGTTGTGTATTTGGATTAAGTGTTAAAGGGTCTAACTGTGTTTGTGTGAGAAAAGACTGCGATAGCAATTATGTTCTTAATGGTAATTTCTTTTATTTTACCATATTCATACTTTTGATTGGGTTTTTGATTAAATCTTTTTATTAATTCAAAACCATTATAAATATGTTTTCACATGCAGCAGTGAGGACTGTTGGACACTGAACAAAGACATGAGGCAAATGTAGAACCAAACATGAATAATATATAGGATTATTATATTGAATAGCAGCAATACTATAACCTGAATGATTTCCAGTATTGAAAT
Source organism: Hippoglossus stenolepis (assembly GCF_022539355.2). Classification (NCBI taxonomy): domain Eukaryota; kingdom Metazoa; phylum Chordata; class Actinopteri; order Pleuronectiformes; family Pleuronectidae; genus Hippoglossus; species Hippoglossus stenolepis. The sequence goes on from NC_061486.1 coordinate 25,380,596, forward strand.
GAACTACTGTCTGCACTGATTTTGCCACCCACACTTCAAAATGACACCCACATTACCCCATCACCTCCCATCAACCAGAAATGGAAACAAGGTGCTGAATTCACAGCAACTTAAAATGAAGTTACTTGTTCCATCCCACATATTTGATACTCCAGTTGTTTGAGGATAGACATCCTCTACACACACACACACACACACACACACACACACACACACACACACACACACACACACACACACACACACACACACACACACACACACACACGCACACACCTTTCCGTTTCACCCTGCTCTGAACCCATCCAACGTGCAGAAAGCTAAATAAACATATGTGGCGAGTCATTCCCAGAGTGCCCCACTACCACCCACCCATCCACCTACCGGCCCACCACCCTTTACACCCCCTTTACCCACGAAACCCCTCCACCTCCCTCCAGCCCCTCTTCTACACTCAGGTTTCACCTCTCAACTTCCTGCGGCTCCCAGTCACACTGACACACACTCTTACACTCAACCTATTCACTGATGCAGGAGCAGCGTCTGCAGGAACAACTCAAATTCTTTGATTGAATAAAAGCAAGTAATACTTAATATTTAAGGGATACTCAATTGCAAGTAAATATCCAGTATTCAAAATTATTCTAAAAATGAGTAACAGTTTAAATAGTAAACCCAGTTATTGTGTAGAATATGTTTTGCGGAGGATAATCTTACATTATTATTATTATTATTATTAATAATATTATCATTATTATCATTATTGTTACTATTCTATTTTTTATTTGTATATTATTATTGTTGATGCTTTAGCATATAACTTGCATTTTGATATTGCAGCTGGTTGGGCTGGGGTTAACTTTTTATATATTTTATAGTGATGGCTGTTTTCACCTTAAACATCTATATGCATATACATAATATTTAATAAGATAATGAAATATTTTGTATGAAACTTTTCACTCTGTAAAATAAGTTGTCAAACAAATGTAATGGAGACAAAGTATAATATTAAACTCTGAAATGTAATGGAGTAAAAGTACAAGTACCTCATATGTGTGCTGAAGTGCAGTAGTAAATGTACTTAGATATTCTCCACTTACATTTTGCATTTAAACTGATTTTCAGTCTCAGAAACCGTTAAAATGTATATATCGTTTTTAATTATTTCTTTTAAGGAACTCAGTGGAAAACTTTAATTATTTAGTAAATAAAATATTAGTATCTTTTTTTCATTCTATTCGTCTGACTTAGTTTCTGACCTTGTTTCAGGGATGGAAAATCTGACAGAAAAACACATGAAACCACACTGGAAATTGATGTTATGTCTCCTTACATAGGCAGGATTCAGAAAAATATATTTTCTCTGTCTGAATATGACATTAGTTTCATTGAGCATGAAGTATAACATTTTCATATGGTCTGTCTGTGTGTGTGTGTGTGTGTGTGTGTGTGTGTGTGTGTGTGTGTGTGTGTGTGTGTGTGTGTGTGTGTGTGAGAAAGTAGATATGTGCATGTGGATCCACTGCAGGGTCAATTCAATCTCATTTCAGGAAGTGAAGGGAAATTCCAATTCAGCAGCAAAGATTTCACATTTCATACCTATAGGTTCATGAAGGTTTATCATGCAGAGATAGATGGATAGATAGATGATCCCCTTCTCTCTCTCCCTCTCTCTCTCTCTCTCTCGGTCTCTCGCAGTGGGCTGGGGACGCAGGATTACCTTCTGTCAGCAGCATGACAGCTGTGTACATCTGGTTGTGTTGGGGCCTCTTACAGCTCAATCCACACGTCGTTTCGCCGGTGTCTGGGCCTCCGGACTCGCTGCCACTGCTCACCTCATTACCGACGGAGCCACACCTCCATCTGTCCTCCTAATATCTAAATCCCACTGCAGATTAGTGGGGGAGTCATGGGCCCGGAGGAGGGAGATGGGTGAGGGGGGGGAGATGGGAAATAAGATCCAGGAGGAAGGGTTTGTGCGTGGCACAGGAGGTATTATTAATGATCTCCAGGGCTGTGTGGTGGTGGTGGTGGGGTGGAGGGTGAAGCGGCTGCTTTTTGTGAATTGTGGCGGGTTGGGGGCTTGTGACCACTACTGAGAAAGACAGAGAGATGACATCATGATCATCTAAAATGTGAAAGAACATCTGTATTCTAAGTTTATGTTTTTTTTAAATTGACAGAATATGGAAATCTTCCTTCAAATCATCATCTTCATAATACTTCGGATAAGGATAAGTCACTATTCCAAGTATCATGAGATGATCAAAACAATATATTGATCTTTACTATAAAGTTATGCCTCATTCCTCCGTCCCACACAGCTTCATAGTTTCTAAAAACGATTAAAAACACATCAGTGAGTCACACGGTCGCACTGAGGGACAAGTTTCATCTTCACAATGAACATGGACAGAGCTGTTTCTTCACACAGGTACCATTCCACTGATTAATATATATACCTGTATATAATATTCACTATAGTCCCTGAATATAGTCCCCAAAAAATTCTGTATGAAAAATATTTAAATGTATATGTAACTAGTGAGTATATTATAAAATAGCCCTATAAAAGAGGGAAGGGTTAATTCACATTGCAATAGTAAAGTCAGGGTGACACTTTCTCATTGTCTTCAAACATATCTTTTCTGTAATATTGGTTTGGTAGTTTTTTAAACAAGAAATTTAAGTTCTTATTTCTCGGAGAGAAGAGGGTATTTTAGTCGCCCAGTCTTCACACGTCTGGAGATTTCTGCATCAAAGCATGATAACAGTGAATCACAAAACAGTCTCACCACAAGATCCACATAATAGTGTCAGTAATATTGGTTACGATTCAATTTCTAACACTGAAAATATTTTTTTGTTCATTCGAAAAACTAAATTTAACCGCCTCTGGCTGTGCTGTCATTAAAATGATACTATCTCTTTAATTATGTTTTGCGTCAGGAAAACAAATAATAAAAAAAATACTTTACTGTAGTTAGTGAAAAGGAAGATGCAAACCAGCTGCTGGTACTAAAACTTTCAAAGTTTAGTCATTTAACAAGAAACAAGGTTAAAAAAACAATGTCTTTTAATTACATTTAATGGCACATCCATAAAAAAAAAAAAAAGATTGGAAACTCGAAAAATCAGCAAGATGAGCCAAACACTTCCTGTAAGGATCGCCCATCCTCAACATGGACATGGTTTTGTTTCTAGTTGAGGTTGGACGTGACTGTGACACAAAGATAACATGTGGTTCAGATTTATGTGTCAATGATTGAATTAGTGACAGTGAAGATTAAAAAGGCTCTGCAGCAATGCTCTTAACATTCAAAAACTTTATGAACCAAAAAGCAATGCAGCAAGAAGGTGACGGTTTGATCTGTTCAGTCATTGTGCAGTTTTTAAATCTGAAGCAAACCTCGTTCATGAGTGAGCTGAGACTGTTATTATATAAATGTACACTCTGTGTAAATACACAAGAGCGCATACGTGTCTGGATGGTGTTTTTATGTTCTTTGTATTCACAAAATCCACAAGAAATTAACTAGCACATTCCCAATTTTTATGTCAGGCAGTTACAGAAAATATATTCACTCTATTGTTAATAAATTGATTATCTTATTAAAATGACAAAATGTCCTATACATTTTTGATTATAATCCATAATTCAAAAACAAAGAAAAGACTCAGAAGAAACACTTACACTCAGTTTCATTTGCCTGTGATAATCAGATAACATCATATCCTCAATGTGGGGAATCCAACATATGTTATAGATATGAATATGTTTAAATTCGGTTTTGTCTTTTTAAATGATTTTTACCCACTCTCCACTTTCGGTGTTAGATGAGTTTAAAATAAATCTGTGGGCACGTTGGAATGTTTTGAGAGACACAGGGATATGCAGTGTGTGTGTGTGTGTGTTCTGAGTGTGTTTGTCTTTATTAGCAGAATGTGTGACTTCTTATCATCCAAACAGATTACACAGCTATCAGCCAATTGAGGAACACACTGTAATGACAAAGTGAGGAATGTGTCTGGGTTACACGGAGCTGAGCCACTTATCAAACACAGACGGAAAAAGCCTCTCTGACTTCAATACAAACACACAATATGTTATAAATGGGGATTCTGTCTCCCACTGAGAGCAATATACTTCACCTCTGATCTGGGGCTGCAGGCACTGTACATTTACAGTATAGATGGTAGCATAGTGCCACCTAGTGGTCAATGTGGAAATTAAATTTAGTTATTTTAGTTTTATTTATTTTTTTAATGAGTGATTGTTATGATTATCATCCTTTTTATATACAGTCAATGTTATAATTATGTTATTCATTTTATGGATTTAATTGTTTCCGGATTTGGACCAATAGGAGTCTGATAACAATTAAACTAATTTCCTAATTTCCTCAGTGCAGCACATTTTTAACGGGGAGATATTAAATTGTATATATATATAAATGTATATATATTTTTCACTTACTCTGTTCTTTTTGGTGCACTGTGTCGCTATCTGGATTTTAAAACATGTATTTATTAGAAAATGAATGTTTTTCAACATGTAGAAAGAGATTGAAAACAGAGAGAACAGCAGGTCTCTCTCTTCTTGTTTAGTCTCTTCCTCTGCTGATAACATACCCGCTGTTAATAATAAATAAAATGAAATAAACTGGCTGGACGCACTGACGCAGACTACATTTCCCATGAGCGCTCAGCTGCTGCAGCGTGAGGTGAAAGGTCGCGTCGTCACGTTGCGGTAATAACAAACATGGCGGGGCTCAGCTCAGCGCGGTGCTTGCTCCGGAGCTGCTCCCGGATTAAACACGTCGAGAGAAGCACACACACGTTGATGAGATGTGGCGTCAGGACGTTCTGCGGCGGGGCTCAGGACACAGGTTGGGTTTCATCATGTCCACCTCCTGTGACTCTTCACTGTGACTCTGACCTTGCAGCAGGTTTCATTCTCCTCCTCCTCCTCTCTGTGTCGTGCTGCTGCCAAACTCCCCTCACATGTCTGAGCAGTTTAAATAACCTACATGCAGAGGAACGCACATTGTACACACTGTTTAATCTATTTTACAACCATCCAAAGTCTTCCTATACATTTGGTTCTGCTGTTGTCCACGAACTAGAGTTTCAAACCTGTATTTAGGGGACACACGTGCTTACTTTCAATAACTTCATTATTTTAATCAGCATCAATCCCGATCACTGTATTTTGTCTATATACCAAATATGGGAAAATGGGTTTATCTTGATTTAAATCCAGGACCCCTAGATTAAAGCATAAAGACGTGGAATGCATGATTTTATGTTCTAATGGCATTGGGATAAAACCAAAAATGTAGAGATTTGAATCCCATAGGTACTGATAGGAAGTATTCTGTTTACACAGTGAAAAGAGACATGCTGATATCAACAGGACCTCGATACCACGAGTCCATCCCCCTATCGCCACTGCTCAGACTCTGGTTATATATGCGTAAAATGGCAGTGTTCATATTCAGGATAATTTAGCTTCATTTGTGGTTAGTGGGAGGAAGTGGAGACACGCCCTCCATCTTTATACCTGTGTCTGTGGTATTATTAAGAGGTGCTGCTCTTTGAAACTGTAAAGTTATGTTTATCTGTGTTACTTTTTCTCTATCAACAATTACACATTGCATTACCTGAGTGTTTTACTTGCGCAGATCTGTACATTGTACAAACCATTAACTAGTGTGATTTCCTCCACTGGCCTCTCAGACAATGTAAGGCCCCAGTTCACAGATGCAGCTGTGCAGGACATCCTCAGCAGGATAACGGGCCTGGACCTGCAGAAAGTGTTCCGACCCATCCAGCAGAAGCTGAATCCGCCCACTTACAAACTCATGACTGACGAACAAGTGGAGCAGGTGCCCTTTTTAAATACACCATAATGTCCCCTGTCAGTCTCACAAACGCGTCGCAGGAATACTTTACGTCATCCAGTCACTTGTCTCTTTATCCAGGCCATCATGGGAGCCACAGAGAAGGCGAAGAAGCTGCTGCAGATGCCCCCCGTCCTGCCGGAGAGGAAGCCCATCAGTGACGTTCTGTCTGAGGATAAGATGCTGGAGGGCATGGACACGGCTAAATACGTCTTTACAGACATCACATACGATATCCCACACAGGGTAGGCACACACACACACACACACACACACACACACACACACACACACCTACACCTTGCTGTTAATGTGTGCGGCACAGTAGAGTCAGTACAAGTTGTGTATTTTATTTACAGATGCTAACATCGTATAGATCTGCATTTAAATGTCACAAACTTGTTGGAGTATAGCAGTTTTTAAATAGTTTCCATGTGTAATTCAATCATACTTATATTTGTTATTTTAACGTCGATAACAAATATCTCAAACACATGAATTTAAGTTGATCGAGTTTATGAATCATTGTCTAAGGATCGTTTGTGTACTTTGTTGTTGACTCAGCAGTTTTGTATGGCTCACATGTTGTCCCGTCACACATTGTGCATGCTGTGTGTTTCCAGGAGAGGTTCATTGTTGTACGGGAGCCCAACGGGACTCTTCGGAAGGGGAGCTGGGAGGAGAGAGACCGGCTTGTTCAGGTCTACTTCCCCAAGGAGGGACGCAAGCTCACAGCCCCCCTCATCTTCAAGGAAGAGAATATGAAAGTAGGACATGTCAAAATATTATAATATTGATATTTCTGGATCATATTAGGCTCTTATTACTCCCTTCATCACCAAAACAGTACCAGCGCTTGTGTCTTTCTTCCCTCTACTTCATGATTCCCTCGATCTCCTGCTTTTTCCACAGCAGACATTTTGACTGATTGTTGTGGGAAGTGTAGTATTGTGTCTCAGAGTAGTATCAATGTTAATTATACCCATCCCTGCCACTTACAGTAAATATGCTAAGACTGAGTATGTAGTACAGACCTGGGTCACTGTTTATTTATTGCATGTAACTAATTAAACATTAATTATTGCATTGATAAATCTCCTACTTTTAATCTTAAAAAGTGAGTTTTCTGTTGCATTGCAATATTGCATTCAGTACGTAGAGCATCGGTATTCCATAATTTCTATACTTACTAACTACTATATTATGACTACAATATAGTATGTGAGACAAGTAGATGATGTACTGGTACACACAGCAGACAGTAACCATACATCTAGATAAGACCTTTTACATGTCTTAGTACTCTGTTGTCTAGTATTTCACAGGATAGGAGCGAATACACATTTCTGACCTGGATGTGTCATTTTCAAACACAAAGATATGAAAACAACACCCATACGTTTTCTGCTGTTAATCCAGAGAAATGATAGGTTATCCTCCCTGACAGTGGAGCAAAGGTGTATTGTAAAGGGAGATCTGTGAACACCCACACAGTCCTGAAAAAAGACCCAATTGGGCAAAGAAACTGAAAACCTCTGTATCTAATCAGTTTTCTGAGCCACTCACGCTTCTCTCTCTGTTAGATGGTGTTTACTCAGGACCGGCACGAGGATGTGTTGGACCTGTGTCTGGTCCAGTTTGAACCAGACTCCTCAGAATACATCAGGGTAAGATGACATTGAGCTTCTTGGTATTTTGACCCGATCACCACCTCCACTGAAAGAACGCAGTCTGTGCAACCATGAAATTTCCCATGTCAGTTTCTATATTTTCTTAAGGTCATCTGATACAGAGAGTCAAATGGAAGGAGAAGATGATTTGGAAGTTTCTGAATTTCATGTGAAGACCATTGTGTTGAATGATTGCACACAAGAGAAAATCCCCATGAAGTGTGTAATGAATCTCCTCCTGGTGTTTAGGTGCACGCTGCCGCCTATGAGGACCTGGAAAAGCATGGCAAGTACGAGCTGCTGTGCTCCACCAGACACTTAGGAGGAATGGCCTGGTACCTGGTCAACGCTCGCAGGGTCGACGGGCTCATAGTGGACATGCTGAAGAGAGGGCTGTGAGTTTGTCTGAAGTTAATCTCTATGAACAGATTTCTTGATGTGAAAATACAGACTGTAGGCGAGGAGCAAGATATTGGGGCTGGAAGCCTTCTGCTTTCTGGTTCTAGTTTGACCAGTAATGTTTGAGCAGGCTTTGGTTGCCCGCAGGTTAATGGTTCTTATGGAGAGCTAAAGAGGTCGAACACATTGACTGAAATGCATCAGCTGTTTAATTTACCTGCATTCATATGCAGATAGCTGTTACTGAGATGAGCCTGTCTGGACCTAAAACACCTAGAAAAAGTATCACTGTGTTTTATGTGGAGAGACGTTTGACTGTAAACGGTGGCCTGAAAATCTGCCCTGTTCACCTGAAGCCCCCAAAAATATTAGACGTTGCTTCTAGAGGCAAATTCCTCATCAGACGATAGCCGGTGGACTCAGAGATTGGAGGTGGAGGTGTGACAGTAATGCTTCATACAGGTGTGAGGGACTATTTTTGTTGTTAATGTTCAGACTGGGAAATCTGATATATATATATATATATACCCGAGTTTAAACTTAGTTAGGCCATACCACTGTAGCTATGCCTCCTCTGATGTAAGCCACCAGTATCTATGTATGGACACGTGGCTACATCCATACTATGTTTTTGTAACAGGGTTTTAGGCGAATCGTGACTAATAACAACCAGCAATCTGGAAGCGAAACTTACTGTTTTCCCCCCCCAAAATTCACGAGTTTTCAGTGATGCGTTTTAAAAGTAAAATGTAGTAATGTGTATGTAGCCTGTGTTAATGTGTGTTTATCTGTTTCCAGGTTTAAGGATGCCGTGAGCCTAGTGTCTCTGTTCCACATGGTCCACCCCAACAGTGAGTCAGCCCAGGAGGCTGCCAGCCAACAGGCCACTGGTACTGACCTGCTTAAGGTGAGAACAGCTCAACCCTGAACTACTTGCTCCTCTTTTACACTTTGATTCACTCAGCTGTGTGTATGTTATAAAACATCGCCATTTGATCCAGAAATTGTCCAGGTCATATAAGTTGTGTCCCCAAGGCAATGAGGTTCATCAGGAGTCAGGTAGCTCTCGAGAGGTCAAGTCAAGGCCGTCTCATCTAAGGTTTCTCATGTGGGCGGTTTGAGTTTTTCTGCAGCGTGGGAACTGCGGGGCCAGACTCGGGACACATCAGGTCTTATTAGCGCTCGCAGCCCATCAGCCTTGAAGCAGCGAGGAGGGACATTGAGAATGACAGCCATTTAATGTGAAATGTTAGCAGCAGGAGACACGGGTGTGTGTCTGCTACAGTCACTGTCACGCAAGACCTCTCGTTTAGTCACGGTAGATTTTGGAGCACTTTCTGTTTTTCAAGTCTGCCACTAAAACAGTTATCATGAATTTAGTCTTAGAACAGTTTTATGTGTAGCCTTAACTGCAAAGTAATTGCCATGACCTTTTTCTAGATTCCTCCATTTTGCTGACCACTGACCCTTGTTCCTGCAGATCTATGCCCAGATGGAGTCCCAGAGGTCGGGCTACATTGAACTGGCCCTGCAGGCATACGAACAGACGGCTGCTGAAGAATCTGCTGCTTGACTCACTCACTCCTAGACAGAAATATACAAATTCAATGAAGAGGAGCACCGGGAACCACTTCCTGAAAAATGGACTGACAGAATTGTCTGTTAATTAACTGTTTGGGTCAAAGAGTAGTGACATGTGCTTCTCGACTTGAAAAAATAACTCTCTTTACTTAACAGCCGTCAATTTGAAAAGAAAAAGCTTTAACTCATCTTGTCCAATGAACAGTCTGTTAGTACAACATGTAGAGAAATTATCTGTATGTGTTTTACATTTGGAGCTCATAGTCAAACCTGAAATATAAAATCATTCATTCATTCTTTCATAAAAGTAGGCAAAAGTTAGGGGGCACAATTAAACTACTTTTCATGCACAAGACACAAAATATAAAAAATGTCATAAGACCGGTCATGTGCGGTTTTCGACCACGGTTTGGACCCTCAAATGTGTCGACAGACAAAAAGAGTGGAGAACATTCGGGTCTCAGGCCCTAATGATGTACATAACAAAATAAAGATCTTTGTACGTATGTGATGTGTTGCAGGAGTGAAACAACTTAAATCCTGGGTAACATACTGGGGAAGACTTTATTAAAAGTTGGGCATTTGATTATTTTTTTCAAGTACAGATACTTGGTTCTGTTTTAGCTTATTGGATAAACATTCAGCTAAAAGTCGTGTTGATTCTGGTTTTGAGAAAGAAACATGCACCAGGATAAGATGTCAAATAAAAATGGGTAAGACAGACACAGTTTAACTAAATGGGGGATATACTATGTAAAAAGAAGTCCTTGGAAGACACAGACAGTCTTGTTCCACATAGAAATCCACAAAAACATCTCTAATGAGCTCTATGTTAGAGGAAATAGCAAGAATTCCTCAATGGCTTTGATAACACCCTGATCAACAATATATGAGGTATACGAGACGAGATTAAAGGGAAATTCAGTAAAGGCACAGCTGGGATTTGAACCCAGAATCTCTTAACTAGGCAGGCACTTTCACCAACTAAGCCACAGCACTGCTGTAAGGAAGAAGCATAAGAGTATTTTTAGTTGCATGAAGATGTGCCATCAGCTGGTGAAACACCTAGAAGTGGGATGCATACTATCCCCCTTTTTCTTTTTATTGTAAACCGATGACACTTTAAATACGTTCACAAAACTACTTGACCATAAATTGTCTGAACGGTAGAAAAACTGTTTAATTGTGTCGTGTAAACAAAGCCACCTACATCAGTCTCCACGGGAAAGGATCGTGGTGACTGCAATGTACACCAGGCCACATTTCAAATACATTTATACAAAACCGCAAAAACACTCATCCCCATTTCTCATTAAACTCAATAGCTTCCCTTTCAGTTTGTAGGCTAGTTCTCCGGTTGGAATAATCAAAGTTGTTCACACTAACCTCATGGAATCAGAATTTAGTTACAAATCAATATGACTATTTCAGCTTGCATCCGAAAAACACCAGTTAATTAGGTTTCAAAGGCATTTGAGTCTGTCAGACAGCCTATGTCATGGTCCTTTGTGTTGTTTGGTCACTTATACACTGGAAAAGAGTTTGGCTCTGTTCTTATTCACTCATTAACTCGTCATCCAGGTTGATATCTGTGGTGTCGATATCCTCCAAGTCAAAATTGTCCAGATCCAGATCATCCAGGTCCTACAGAAGGAGAATATTTAGTTTATGTTTACATACAATAACGTATAACATTGCTCATTTTTGCCACATGTTTAAAAAGTGCTTTAACTCCTCATGCATATCCACCTCAAGTTCCTCTGCTGGTTCGTCACGTCCGGGCCCGTCTGACGCCACGTTTGTCTCTGTAGGAGCTTCTAGTGCTGTTAAAACCAGTGACTCGGCCTGCAGCGACACAAGAGGCTCCTGGCTGTCCTCTGTCCCTTCTGTGGACTGTCCCTCTTCTCTTGGTTCTTGCGCTGGGTCTGGCTTTAATACTGGCATTGTATCATCAAGTGGGTCCATCAGTGGATCAAGGTCAAACCCTGTAGAAGTCTCGACTTGCACAGGCACATCCAGCACTGAGCTGCCTGTGTTTTCAAAGGAGATGAGCTCCTCCACTGCGACCACTGATGGTGCTGTTTCCAAAACCTCTTCCTTAGTAACAGAAGTTTCTGCTTCTAATGCTACTGCTTCTGTATCTATGACGGGTGGTTCATCGAAAGAGATCACATCTTTTTCCTGCTTGTCATGAACAGGAATTTCTTCAGCTGCTGCAGATTCTGTTGCTTGTTCATCTGTGTCGATTGTTAATGCTGTGTTAACTGGAACATCCTCGGCTGCTAAGGTTTTTGTTGCCATGACGGCCTCTACTGTTGTCTCAGTGATGCATGTTTCAGAATCACTGGCGTCATTAGCAGCATCAGTCACTTGAGACATTTCCTGAACATCCTCCACAACTGAAGATGCGACTTTCTCTGCAGGTGTGGACTGTACCATCTCTGGCTCTTTGGGGGTAGTGTCTATGATGGACTCCTCCAAGATGTCTTCCTCTACAGGGTCTGAAGCCTCCTCTAATGTAGTGATGGTGTCTTCCCTTATTGCTGCCACCTCTGGTTCAGGTGCAGCCACCTCACCCCCAGCCACCTGGGTGTCATCATCCTCCTGAGTCATGGCGACAGGAAGAGGTGAAGCTGCTGATGGAATGGATTCTTCTTCGGTTGTTGAAACAGGATCAGTCACCTCCTGTGGAATTGGTTCCTCCACTGCTGGTGCTGCTGCTTGTGGAGGTGCAGCTGCTGCTACTATGAAGCTTTCCTTCACGCTTTGCACCTCTTCCTGTACATAGAACGCAAAAAATGACTGCTCAAATTTAAAGTAACTATATTCAGTATATACTAAGGCAACTCCTACATGACACAAGACATTTGAGGCAATCTGTTGAACCTGCTAGGCAAGTATGTCAAAGTAAAAACAAATCATTTTCTTTTCCCAGTAGGGGGCGCTAAGACCAAGACTAAAATTGGGCCAGTAGATGTCTTAAGACCTGGACGTTTCAGAGAGATCTGATGACATGGCGACGAGTTACAAGTTGTTTTATTTTTGTCCATGGCGGGATGTATGGATAATGTGTAATACAATAAAAACGATAAATATCAGGGAGAGTTGGGTTAATATTTTTTGACCAATCTGACATAGTTGGCTCTTTCAGTTTTTCATGCTGTACTAAACTGATTTTTTCTTAAGAGATTAAAATCAAATGATAAATGTTTAGCAGTGCTCCTAGAGGGCAGAACAAGAGTTGGCTCCCTGTGTATTTTATCTTGCGCTGCTGCAGCCTCTATATTAATCTCACGACATTCAATTTAAACTTGATGCTGACTGCTTTTACAAATGTAGTAAAATTGACATAAGACCGACATTCAGAACTGTCATAAGACATCTACTATCTCATTCAGACTCTGGTCCTCACCTCTGGCTCACTGGCCTCCTCTTTGGACACAAAACCTGCAGATTCCTCCAGAACATTACGATCCTCATTTGGCTGAAAAGCAGAGAAACGGGAACAATGTCATCTCAAACAGGTATTTGATAGTTGATGCTTTAAATGATGAGAAACAGCAGACACTTTGATGCATTAGATACCAGTAATAATATTAACTTAAATCTTTATAGTGCCTTTCAAGGGACCAAAGGACGCTTTACATATTTAAAGCTGATGTGACTTGCACTGACCATGATGAGAGGGTATTCTGCAGCAGGTCTGACCCTGACATGAGTCTCCTTCAGGTACTGCTCAGCCAGCAGGGTTTGCTGGAGGCCAGGGAACAGGTTGGCGTACTGGGTGGGGTCGGCCAGAGCATCTGCCGCCTTCTGGTTGACCTTGGACAGACTCTCCTTCCACAGACGCACCACCCTGGAGGAGCAGGTGTGTACAGCTCACCACTGATGCATAATGTAAATGTGCACAGATATATGGATATTTCTTTTCTCAAAAGGTTTCAGGGGCAGCATCTTTTCTTCCACTGATTTTGACCTTGTAAAAACTTTCTTACAGTGTGTAGGCAAAGTTCTGGATGATATAATATAAATTAGTTTATGGGCATAAGCTGAACACTCAATAGAAATAATGTTACCTCGGCACATGGCTGGGAAGGTAAGTTCTTGCCAGGAATGCAGCTTCTGGCAGTCGATTTGTTTTGATGAGGAGGTCCAGACATTTGTCCAATCTGGGAAAATACAAAAAAAAGTGGTGACGACAAAAATAAATAAATAAGAAAGCTGAAAATAATAGAAGCATCTGAACGGTTCATTCCCTCTCCACACTCCTCTCTGCTTTCTCCAACACTCACCGTCCTTGCATGAAGTAGGTGAGGAAGGCCACGTTTGTTTTGCCATCCTTCTCGGCCCCCTCAGCCAGCTTGCCCACCATGTCGGTGTTGCCCGAGGCCGTGGCCAGCAGCAGTAATCCCCCGTAATCTTGAGCATGGTTCAGACACTCCTGGGCCAGGGTAAACTGGCACTTTGTGGTCGCCAGTTCTGCCAGCTGCTTCCATTTGTGCTCTGACTGGAGCCCCCACGTGCCAAAGTACAGAGGAAACAGAAGAGAGGATTAACACAGGAGGAGGAACATGAGCCTCCACAACAACAACACTGTGAAGCAGCTGAAGCAGGAGGTGTTGTTTCTCACTCTGTCAGACTCATGACTGACTCCATTGACAGTACATTATCCTGCAAATTATATAGCACCTGATCAAAGAAACATCATTAAAAAAATGTTGGTTTATTACATTATCATACATTTCTAAACATTAACAGTATATTCTTCTTTTTGACATTATCCTGTGACTTTGAGTGATGCTGGCAGCAGGGTTTTCGGTCTCTATGGCCATGGATTGTAATGAAATTCTGTGAGGACACTCATGTTCCTCAGAGGGTAAACCCAACTAACTATGGTGATCATTTGACTTTTCTCCTCCTCTTGTGCCATCCTGAGGCTGACATTTGTGGATTTGAATTCAGTGACTCAACCATCAAATTTCTCAGAATGAAATGTAAGAACTAACTTTGGGGACCCCCAGATATTTTTATCTAGCTCATTAACAGCCATGACAGTGTGGCTGGTATTGTTTCACCTTGTGAGTCATACTATAGTGAGAACTACCACAGAGGAGGTTGTGAGTATTCAGGCAGGTGTGTATGTGTTGAGAGTCACAGCAGTAGATAAGATAGAGATGAAACATTGCAGGTGTGTAGTTGAGATTGAAATGAAGTCCAAGTTTGAATGGGTATGTGAAACACAATTCTGTTGTATGAAAATTTTATAAAAAGTGATATATATATATATATATAATGTCTGATTGATAATCATCGGTCAGAACGTTAAAAACATTGATCAGATGCTAAAATTATAAAATAATTAGCTGTAAATATGGTAAACTCAAACAACTACAACTTAGAATAGAATGTTATCATCATGTATTTAGCACAAAGCACTGTGGCTGCACACAGACACAGAGACATTTGTATGCAGATATACATGTATGTGGACTCTGACCTCTGCTTCCAGAGCCATTTGGTAGGCAGTGTCGAGCTCTCCCAGCTGCAGAGCCAGTTCAAACTTGTGTTCTGGGTCTGTGGACACAGCCAGGGCCTGCTGCCTGAAACCCTACAAAACAAAGGAAAACACATGACAAACAAATTAAACACTTTTCATTGATTCTGCTCAGTTACGCACAATGGACATGGAAACAGTGACGTGGCAAAAGAGAGACGAAAAGAAGAAAATCTTTCCCTGCATTATTATATTTTAAAAGAAACACAAAAAATCTGCAGAGACGGTTTTCTCTTTCTGGCTGCCTGATGTTCCGTAAATTATAAATTCATCCAAATTCTGAATCCATTGTCATTGATTTTCCTTTTTTCTTTTATATATATATACAGTTGCAATCAGAAATATTCAACCCCCCAAATATTTTAAGGATTTATCAATTAAAGTTTTTTCAAAGAGCAAGATTCTGCTTCGGATGACTTCTTTATGAGTTGAGTGATACATAAAATCAACACAGAAAATGCATGATGTAGTATTTGTGTGTAACAGTATATTTTGTTAAGATAGGCATGTCACAATTATTCAACCCCTATATAATATTGTTGTTTTTAAACCTGTCTGACTGTCTTTTTATGGCCTAAAGTGGAGTTGAAACATAATTAAGCCTTTGGGAACTCTATAATGATCCTTCATTTGCTTCAGCTGTGATGCATATATAAACCCCACCCTTGAAGGTATTCAAGGTGAGTTGCAATCATGGGAAAGACAAAGGAGCTTCCACAAAAGCTGAGAGAGGAGATTATTTCATCACACCTGAAGGGCCTTGGGTATAAGAAGATTTCCCCAAATAATGATATTCCAAGAGACACCATTGGGAGCATTATAAGGAAGTTTAAAACTTACGGAGCAGCTTCACACCTGCCTGGCCGTGGAGGAAAGCCCAACATTTCATCAAGGGCCCTCAGCAACTTAGTCAGAACAACTAAGAGAAACCCCTGTGTGACTGCAAGACACCTACAGGATGACCTGATGAAGGCTGGTACAAGTGCTTCAGTGGCAACTATAAGACGTGCACTGAATAAACAAGGACTTCATGGCCGGACTCCAAGACGCACTCAGCTCTTGACCACAAGGAACATCAAAAGTCGACTAGAATATGCCAGGAGGAATTTGGATAAGACGACTGGGTTTTGGGTGACAGTTCTATGGACTGATGAAACCAAACTGGAACTGTTTGGACATATGGACCAGTGGTATGTCTGGCGTGCGAAAGGCCAGGCTTATGACCATCCCCACAGTCAAGCATGGAGGTGGGTCATTGATGATGTTGGGCTGTTTTTCTGCGGCAGGAACTGGCAATCTTGATCGTGTACCTGGCATCATGGATTTCCAGAAATACCAGGCCATTTTAAAGAGGAACGTGATGCCTTCTGTTGACAAATTAAACCTTGGTGATCATTGGACAATGATCCCAAGCACACCTCCAAGTCAACCAAAGCTTGGTTGAGAAAAAGATCCTGGAACGTCCTGGAGTGGCCTTCTCAGTCACCAGATTTAATTCTGATTGAAAATCTTGGGTGGGATTTAAAGAAGCCATCAAACATCACTGAGCTAGAGGCTCTTGCACGTGAAGAATGGACAAAGATTCCGATCGAGAGGTGTAAGAAGCTTGTCAGCACTTACCAAAAACGTTTGTTAGAAGTTCTAAAAGCTAAAGGATGCGCCACAAAGTACTGAAGCTGGGGGTTGAATAATACTGCACATGCACATGTTAAAAGAGTTACATTTTTCATTTGAACTTCAAAGTTAAGTCAACTTCTGTTGTCAAAATAACTCAAATATGTATCAATAAATATCTTTTGTTGTTTAATGAGGTTTTTTGTCATTTATTATCATTATCTTTCATCCACATCACTATAATGTCTTTTGAGGTGAGGGGGTTGAATATTTCTGATTGCAACTGTATATATTATACCTAACCAATTAGTGCATATACATAGGTTGTGGTTTGTCACTGATTTCCAACAGCAAAAGTTGGGGCGCAAACATACTTGTTTCTCCAAAAAGTTGGCAACCCGGTTTCTCTGCTCCCTGGGTATTGTGGGTAGAATCTTGTCGGCTGTGCTGAAGTCCCTCCTCATGACAGCAGTTTGGTATTCCAGCACAGACAGCAGCAGGGAGTAGCTGACCACGTTGAGTTCCTTGTCTCCAAGGTAGAGACGGTCGTCCTTGGGGATGTAGCCGAGCAGATACATGGTCCTACAGCCGAGAAAGAACTCTCCATGAGAATATTTCATGGTATTTCAAATCCACTGGATAAAAACGGATAGTATGGGGAAGGTGGACGACTTGAGGAGATTTGAGTAGATTCAGAGCCACAGAGTAGATTACTAAGCACTGCATGCAAGGGCCACGGCTTTAAACCTGATGGCACAGCACAGAGAAATTTGTTTTGTGCTGCTGCCAGACTTCATAAATAAACACTAATTCCATATTTATGAATGCATCGTACCTGTCCATGTGAGCAATGGTGATGATCTCTCCTCCGACATAATAGTTGACTCTGTTAACAGAGCTGGTGTACATGAAGCAGTCTCCCACCCACACTCCTGTCTTCACCACCTCTGAGACCTCCCCCAGCACCTAGTGCAGCAGGACGTAATGAGAGAGATAGAAATAATGATTGGAAACAATAGTTTAAAACAAGAAATTACATGCAACATCATCCCTCTGCACATTATCTGTATTCTCCAGTTAAATTTCATATATGTCAAAGCATATTACATTCAATAGTAATTTAAAAACAACTAGAATGTCCGCCCTGATGTTGTGTCTTTATCCTAGTGATGTTTTGACTAGTGTGTGAACATCTAAATTGTACTATTTGTTGTTTTCTTTACCCTAGAATGGTCTCTTAATATTTAAATACTTACTCTACGGAGGCCGCCATGTTTTTTACAGTAGCCCAGACTGGACAAACTTAACACCTTTTGAGTTTTAATGACAACTGAAGGCCACCACAGGTTCTCTTTCATGTTTGGAAGGGGAGGCTGATGTGAGAGGTGTTCAGCTGCAATGCGCAACTTCACAACTAGATGTCACTAAATTCTACAAACTGAACCTTTAACATGCAGCAGATGACATTTTTTTTCTGCTTTCTCATCACGTGTAGTGATTGTGTTCTGCATAATGAAATATTTCTCTATGTATTTACGATCTTGTCTTTCCGGAAATATGCTACTTTGAGTCTCTGACCTCAAAGGCGTCCTCTACACCATCTTCGGCCATAGCTTCTTTTGACTCCAGGGCTGCTGACACTTTCTCTGGCAGATAGCGGAGCACAAAGAAAGACTCATTTGTGGCGATACACACCAGCTCTCCAGAGTCAGACCAGAAAATCTAAAGACAGGAGGACAAAAGATTGTCAGTGTTGAAGCAATAGTCAGAGTAGCAGAGATGGTAACAGCCGTAAGAGTGTGACTCACATGTTTGGGTTGGATTTCGATTCGGCGGACTAGGTCAGCCGTCTCCCAGTCGTAGAAGGCCAGACCGTTGTTTGACCTCACTCCTAGTAAGAAACCACCAAATATTCCTGTGGAGACAAATGGGCAATATGCATTACACACACACAGAGAGTACACACTTTGTATGCACCTAAAGAAAATGAAGCTCACCTTCAGATCCAAAGTCAGGTTTAAAAGCCTTCTTCTCTTTAAAGTTCTTAAAGATTTTGACCATATTGTTTCCTTCTCTTGTGGCGTACCTGCAAATATAATGCACATGGTCAAATTTAATGAAGCTGACCACATCAGAGAATAAAGTTAATACAAATATTGTATGGTTAGGACAGGTTGACTTTGTGAGGCATACAAATCAATTTCACTTTCATCCAGGCAGACAACTTGCTCAGCTATCATAGCACAGCAGCATAGACCCAGTTCAGACCTGGTATTCACACTGGTCCTGACTGATCACAAGTGGTCAGCTCTAAGCTCAGGTCTAAGGCCCAATCCCATTTCACCCCTTGGCACCGGGATTGGCATTGGGACACCCTACCCCTACACGTGTCCCAATACCTGTAGGGATGGAGGGGTCGGGCTAAGAGGTAGGGCTCTAGACCCCTGCAAACGGAGATTTTTCAGACCCTCACTTCAAACGAATCACCGGCAAGCTGGGAGAGAGACCCACAAATGTAGTATTACATGTAGTATTAGCATACTAGCGTTAGCATACTAGTGATCTTTTTTTGCATGATAATCCCGTATATTCGCATCGACTACTGATGACGAGTCGGGTTTTCGCCATGACTACTGATGATGTAACGGCTTCTTGAAGGGCTGTTCCATTTAGTAGGGGAAGATTTCAACCACTACCCCTTGTGACTCCGTTTCAAGGGGCAAGATAACCCTCGAAAACAAGGGGTAGGGCCAAGGGGTGAAATGGGATTGGGCCTAAATGCGTCCTCAATGTGACCTGACATCCAATCACTCAAACCACATTAGGTCTGGGACGCATGTGACCACATTCATTGTATGAAGGCAAATCCATCCTGGGCCACATATGAAGGACCATCTACTTTATTTTCAAATGGGTAAAATTTTATACTACAGCTCCTTCATTATCTCAGCGTTCCCACTTGTGCCGACACACACACACACACACACACACACACACACACACACACACACACACACACACACACACACACACACACACACACACACACACACACACACACACACACACACACACACACACACACACACACACACACTTTCAGGACAGATATTGGTATCTGGTCTGAACAGGGCCATAAAGATTTGTGCAACTTGTCTAAAAGCTCATTAATCAAGTCAAATTATTTGTGTGTTGTTTCCTCCCATTTCCAGTCTTTATGCTAAGCTAAGCGACTCTGTAGCTTCAAATGCCACCTGGCAGACATGAGAGTAGCATCCATCTTCTCCTCTAACGCTTCCCAAGAACACAAATAAATGTGTATTACAAAATGTCAAAGTATTCCTATGAGGTATCTGTGACTTACTGTGAGGAGTCGTGCGCCCAGACAAACTCTTGAGCTGAGCCAAAGCTCTTGTTCCTCAGGGCCACGGCAGTGTAGATGATGTACTCTCCATCTCCACACACCACTACAAACCTGCACATACACAAAGACACAACAAAATTAGATATTTAAAGTAGTTTTAAATAAAAAGTTTACCTACTGTAAAGTCCATGTTTAATTTTGGAATTTGCTCTGTTAGGGATCAGGGAGAAATAGCCATGCCATGATCAATTTTTTACTCAAAATTATATAAAATCTATAACAGATTTCTTTACAGACCAAAATAGTATATAGATAAGGATTTTTTTTATAGTGTTTACAATAATTACAAAAATATTGTGTCAAAAAGAAACTTTTGCACAAAGGACAAATTTATTAAGTTTTGGAATATCGTCAATGACAGGTTCTAATAACTCTCCAATCATCATCCATTACACTCAGCGTTATTTATTTAGTGACGCACGAGTGTCTACTGTGTGAAAGGCAACTCAACACAGACCAACAACCCGGGGTGTCTCACCTCCCGTTGGGGCTGTGCTGGATAGTCTGGGGGTAGATCTCACAGCTGCCCATGTCTTTGACACCCAGCATCAGCCTCTCTCCATCCTTGAACTCAGCCTCTCCCATGGCCTTCAGGTTGGCCTGCTGCACTTCGGAATGGCGCGCCCACATGATCTTCCCGCTGGAGTCCATCGACATGGCAGGCTCCTCCCGACCCAGCTGAGACAGAGTGGGAACCAGAGGATGAGGTGCAAGCATAAGATAAAACAAGGAGAACATGATATCAAGCAATGCAATGACTAGGAGGGCACCTTTTTAATAACGCAGGTCAAAATATTCCCTCAGCTTACACAATACAATCTGCTGTATCATCTTCTCCAGTGGAGGTTACATTGTCTACCCATAGCGGGAGGATAGAGAGGTCCGGTCCTGTATTTCCTCTGGGGATTTGTGGTTATTAACAACCTGAAGTGCTATTTATACAGTTTAAAATGAAATGCTACAGTTCAATTTTATGTTAACAAGAAATTGCTGACATTATTTTCGAGGTGAGTGGTTCCCAGCTGCAGAGAGAAGAGGCCCCCAATAAAAGAACCTGAACTGGTAGGAGGGAGAAACTGGGAAACTGATTGCAGTGCCTGTTCTAAACCTGCCTGTTCTCTTGTCTTGTGTTAAAGCCATGGAGCTATTTCAGAATTATTCCTTGTTATTTATGAGTCCTCCTTAAACAGTTCTACAATATACTGTCACTTTTTACTGTTTGTTGCTGGACTTTGTTTGCAGAGCTTTTTATAAACAGTCTATGGTGCAGAGTGAAGTTAGAAAACTGTGTGTTCATCCTACCTGGTTTATCTATAGTGAAGATTTTATAGTCAATGTTTTTCAGAAAATGAAACAGAATTTTCTTTATGACTGTTCACGGCACCTGTGTAGTTTATATCCACGTGTGTGGTTTATATCCAAGTTTGAATGATTTCCTTAACTGCTGTTATTGAATGTCGGCTATTTCAGATGTCTGTTAAGTGATTTACACAATCTTCTGACACAAGTTCACAACTTTAAAATAAAAGCGCTGTAATTCAGCTCGACATAAAGCATTGCATTACATGTTCAACTCGATCCACAGGCTGAAGGCACACTGTCCACTGACTGTTTCAGAGTGCTGTCCACATAGCACCAAATTTGACACCGCACTGTCCTGGACAATAATAATACACATGCCAGGCGTGAAGTCGATCAGATGAATGGTGCATTAGATGTGTTCCAAATAGGGAGGGACAGACGTTTGTGGAATTAGTAGGTAGACTGACATGTGCTATTATTAAAAACTACCAACTCTTCTATGGATTTGTGGATTACTTTCTTACAGTGTATGTTTAAAACACAAAGTTCAGTAATCAACTGCTTTAATGCTTTAATGCGCTGCTTTCTACCTAAAATGTAGTCTATTAAATGTTAGGGATACTGACCCCTGTCTGGGAGACTGATACACTATATACAAGACACCAGAACAGCTTACCTTGATGATGATGCTGCCTTCATCATAGCCAATTGCCACACTGTTGGAGCCACGCTGGCCAGAGATACACCACACCCTCTCCATGCCATAGTTGAGTGTGTTTTCGAGTCGGTAGGTGTTGGAGTGCCACACTCGAACAGTACCTGAGGAAACACAAGGCTCACAATGAACAAAGTTGCTGCACAGACTGAGGGCTGTAGTTGTGTGTGTGTGTGTGTGTGTGTGTGTGTGTGTGTGTGTGTGTGTGTGTGTGTGTGTGTGTGTGTGTGTGTGTGTGTGTGGTTTTCACAACCCACCATCCTCAGAGCCTGTGAGGATGATTGGCAGCCCAGGGTGGAAGCAGACACAAGTCACATTCTGGGCGTGACCCTCCAGAGTCTGAACACAGGTTTTATTCTGGAAGATAAAAGAACACACACATCACATGTCACTAACAATACTGTGCTGTGCTTTTTTACATCTAAACTGCTCATGTGTGTATGTTATCAGTATATAACAACAAATATGCACTTATGTTATCTGCACTGAGGTGTTAGTATGTTAGGGTTTATTTCAGATTTTAAATAGACGCTTACAAAATATGACACTATACTTGACTTTTTCTTTTATTGTTTTCAGCTATTTCATTATGTTTCTTTTATCCTTTTCCTTTGCCATTAATTGTGAATGATGTTGTAATATTATATTCGTTGTCCTTGATTTTAGATTTAGTAATATATGATTTGCTGTCTTTGATTTTGAATGCTTTTATATTATTTTGCAGATTTTTTGTATCCTCTTTTTATTTCTCCACTTGTGAAGAACTTTGTAACGTCTGTTTTAAATGGTGCTGTACAAAGAAAGTTATTCTTATTATTATCATTATTTCCACTGCCACCACTACTGCTGCTCATACAGATACAGTATATGGGATGAAAACCATGAGAGGTTCACTGGAAGATCCAAACATGCTCAGTTCTGGAATCAGTCACTTAATATGAAAGACAGCAGACTCACGGGAAACATGTTTATTTGGGCTAAACAAATTATTGGCTCGTGATCGAAAGATGAAAGCATTTTGTTCTACGACTTCTGAGAGTAAACAGAGTGGAATGATGATACAGTATGTGGAGTAATTCCAAAACTGCCAATGTGTAGTATTATATAATATTAGTAAAACTTTTTTATTTATCTAAAAAGCCGAGGTCGATCTAACATCTGGTATTTTACTACTTAATGTTGAAACTGGACCGTTTATCAGTCTGGAAAAAGAAAAGTGGATTTATTCAATGTGCAAAAATGATAAAGAAAATATGTTACTTTTTGTTTATTGATCTTTTCTTTTTACAGAGATACTTAAATAGTGGTGTAGTAGGATAAATATAGACTGTGTGGATAATGCAGAAATACTCAAAACACATTTAAATTGTGTTCTTTTGGACTTTTCCCACAAAATTAATTTAAATCATATAGAAATCATTTAGAAAAGCATATAGCATATAGAAAATATGATATTTTAAATAATGATATTTTTTGTATATCTGTTACTAGAAGATGCATTTTTTCTAACTTGGCAGAGGAATAAACACTTAGTCACTAGCTACTATATTTAAAAATCACAGAGAAGCAAACTGTTATCCTGCTACAGAATACTGAGCAAAAGAAAATAAATTCCAGTGTGTGTGTGTGTGTGTGTACCTGATAATCCCAGATCTTGACAAGGCAATCATCCGCCCCAGATATGAGGTAGGGTTTGTCTCCTCCACTGTAGTAGTCAATACAGTTCACTCCCTTCTCGTGGCCCTCCAGAGTGAAGTTAGGAGTCCGGGAGCCCAGCTGCCACACCTACAACACGCAGAGTGGAAACATGCTGAAAGTACGTGCACGGGTGTGTGTGTGTGTGTGTGTGTGGCAGTAAGCCAGCAAGGATGGGTGAAGCATTTAACCAGTTATCAAGTGATTTAAGGGTGTTTGATAAAGCACTTCTGTATCTCTGTTATTTTGTAAACAGTGTAAGAAAATAAGGTCTTGGTGGAAATGGTGTCAGCGTTTCACAAGACTGGTGCCACATGTCGCTGCCCATCCCTGTTTTTTTCCATGTTGTCACTTTGACATTCATTTAAACAGGAAGAACGACACTTCCCTCAGTTTGTGCCCTGCAGCAGTTTACCTTTGTGTGTGTTTGTTTGCCTACCTTGATGGTTCGGTCCAGAGAGGCACTGGCAAACTGGTTGTTGTCTTTGGGGTTGAAGACAATCTGCATGACATAGTGAGTGTGGCCCTCAAACACCTGACTACAGGCCCACTTTCTGTCCCAGTCCCACAGCTTGATCAACATGTCATCTGAAAACACATAAAACAAGACAATGAGTGTGTGTTGCTGATTATACTGCACCCCCCACTCCCATATATAAAATGAAATACAAAGTTTACGTGTTCTGTGCATGCAAACATATTTGCACGTCTTTCCTACCACTGCTGGTGAGGATGTAGGGCTGGGTAGGGTGGACAGCGATGCAGCGGATGTAGTCAGCGTGGGCCTCGAACATGTGAACTCTCTCCAGTGTGTTATAATTGAACACACGGATCTGCATGTCATCCTGTAGAGGGACAAAGAGATTCACTGACATATCTGCCCATAAACACAAGAGCGTGGTCACTGTCTCCGAAGAGGAGAGGCAGCAGGGCAGCTTGATCTCCCGACGCACAAGAACAACACCCTGAGTCAATGTGGCACCACCGCAGCACTGCACTAACTCCATGCCCCGATCCCTAAGGGACAGACTCTGCCTCCAAATGGGCAAGATAGTTTAGCTTCATTTCTGGATAATGGGAGGAAGTGGAGACGTGTCTTCCATTTGTATATTCTATGGAAGAAGTCAGTCCAGCCCACCACAAGCTTAAGTTTTACCATGACAAGATGTGTTATTACTTGTACAAACAATGGACACAGGATTCCAAATAGCAAAGGATATTTTTGACAAGGTGGATTTTGACCTTGAATTGCATCTATATTTGTAAATTCAAGCTTTCAAAACGCACTCCCATATTAAACCTGCTGATTATTCTGGCAGGAAAATATAAAACACCTGGATCAAACTGAATTGAGACACTAGAAAGAGATGAATATGTATTTATTAATTTAAACTAACTACTATGTCTGATTTCTTATTAGCTTACATAAGCTGCTTTCAGACATGCACTGAAGTCTGGACATAATCCTGTAATTGTCCGGAGGGGACGGTATGCGAGAATGCAACTGTTGGAGTCAGTTATTCCAGATATTGGGTAATGTCTGAGTGAACCCATGTTTTTTTACAAACAACGGAGGCAGAACTGGATGAATACAAATATCTCAGGATGAAAAAGTGGAGCCATATGATCTTTGAGAGCTTTTGGTGATAAGGGCCGTCGCTGATGTCAATGTGTTGTAAACAAAAACATGAAATCTCCGCAGTGGAATTTACACGTGATCCTGCCTCATGCACGCTCAACCCAGACGCCACTACACGCCTGAATGTTCTGGGCATTTTCCTGTTGTTGTGAACGCATCGGACCCGGATTATCTCCGGCTGCATTCTTCATATGGGAAAAACAAACTCTGAAAAAACGTCCAGAAACCAATTTCCTGGACATTTCAGGAGTTTGTGTCCGCAAACAGCTGCACTGAGAAGAAAGGCGGAGTAAGTGAATGTATACGTTGATGCTTCAGGGAAGTTCAAATACTTACTGATCCAGCAATGAGCCAGTGCTTCCTGGCTACAAACCTGGCCACTCTGACCGGCAGATCACACAGCTCGAAGGTTTTCACCATCGTCTACACACACAAGTCAAAAATATACAACGGTCAACATTATACAGGCTTTAAATACAGTGTATCAACAAAGGACATGGGTGTGAACGAGTTGTAGTGATTGTGTGCGAATGAATGATTTGATAAGGGATCAATGAAGGTGATTGAGTGGGCAGATCAATGTGCGGCTGAGAGATGTGACGCCGACCTGTGTGTCATGGTTCCAGACCACCACGGCGCCACTGTAGAGGCTGACCACCATCCACGGCTCTGTGGGGTGCAGGTCCACGCTCTTCACCCGGTCCGATCGGGCCGTCAGCCTCCGCTTGATGTCCAATCGCAGAGGCTGAGGGGCAGAGAGAGAGAGAGAGAGAGAATGAAAGGAGAGAAAGAAAAGGGAGCATGGGCCTCGACCGGATGGTGAGAACACAATAAGCAGAGTATAAGCAGGTTCACGCATGTGTTTATATTGACGCTTTGAATGCTTAATGTTTTGTTGGGTGTTAACAGTTAAAAAGACAAACATTGAAGGCTGCTCCATTGCTTCAGGGGGCAGTTATGGAGGGGGCGTATCTGTTGAGACTTCTCATACCACATTTCATACGCATGCCTGCTCCAGAATGACTGTCCTCTCAAGTCATGTCAGTGTAATTCATTCATTCACTGTAATGGGTTACATGTTTAGCATAACATTCACCATATATCCTACATTTAATCTATATATCTGTCTGTCAGCCTGTCTATCTGACTGACTGACTGTCTGTCTGTCTGTCTGACTGACTGTCTGTCTGTCTGTCTGTCTGTCTGTCTGTCTATCTATCTATCTATCTATCTATCTATCTGACTGAATGACTGTCTGTCTGTCTGACTGTCTGTCTATCTGTCTGACTGCCTGTCTGTCTGCCTGCCTGTCTAAATGAAAACTTTGTCTTGACTATGTGAAACAAAGTGCTGGTGTAGTTCTACCTTGTTGCAGCTGTTGCATGTGCTTGACTACTGTACTGTGTGCGCGGTGTTTACATAATGAATGGAGTTGATTGACAGAAGTTACTGTGCGTCAAAATAAAAACAAACAAACATAGAAAGTTGTGCTGGAGTATTTGACTTGTTACCATGTTTCCACGTCGCTGGGTCTCTGCGGGTCTGTCCTGTAAGAAGTGTCCGACCTCACTGCTGCCCTCGACGGGCTCCTTCACCGGATCTCAGCGGGGAAAGTTTCACAACCAAGAGGACTACTGTGGAATCAGAGCCACTTCCGGCCTGGGGTTTCACAATAAATCCCATAGGGCGCCGAACATTGAAAACTAATGACAAACACGCCAAAGGATTGGAAATGAAGAATCATTGTAATCTAATAGTCCAGATCCATCCATCCATCCCATAGACTGTATATCCATCTATCCATCCATCCTTATACTTCATGGGTGCAGGGGTTGAAACCAAATATCCACTTTTCTTATATGAATATTTGAAGTTGTTTCCTGAAGATCACCAGCAGGAGGCGCTCGTTCTTCAGTAAGATGCCATTGCAACGGCGCAGTGAGATGTCAGAAGGAAAAGATCGTCAATGAAAACTGAGGGAAAACCCTGAACACGTGAAGGTGATTGAAGCAACACACTGTTTGTTTTTTGTATTGATTCATCGATCATCCACACACACGTGCTGTTTTCACCACGCGTGACATTAAATCACGTGACATCTCTGCGTGATTTATTCCAGGAACTGTTTACGTTGCACTTGGTCACATTTAACATGTAATGTAATCACAAATTAATCGTAAGAAAACGTTATTTTTATATATATATCTTACGATTTTCTTTGGAATTTTCACACAACTATTTTCATGCAAACTTATAAATGCGCACAGAATCCGATGGATTGACAGACACACACGAACACACACACTTTTCTCTATTTAATCTTTATGGATGATGGATGTAGGCTACACTGTTGCACCACGTGTATCGACCATGTATACCATCTGTAAGTGGTAATATCATTGCTCTCCTTATGACTTACTTTTATTTTGAAGACACAACTGGCCATTTCCGGTGTGCACCTCCCTGTCACTGTGGGACTTGACCCAGCTCACTTTGGCTACGTGGATGTTCGTGCTCTTCCTGTTAGAGCTGCAGAGAAGCAGGACATGTTGTACCTGAGGGGAAAAAAGAGAGCGACGTCACAAGTCCAACAAACCACCGCGTGTACCCTCGTGTCTTGTTGGAGGAAGTGTCTTGGATGGATTTGTGTTGTTGTTGTTGCCTCATGCTGCTCTTCCTGAGAGTTTCAGTTCCAACTCGAATGTCTCAGTGAGCACATACCAAGGCCTAATGAAACCACATTTACATTTCACGTTGTTGTTGTTGGATCTGCACCAAATTTCACACATTCATAAATGTTAGTCCTGTCTTATTTTTTTTACAGATCCATGAGTTACTGTCTGAGAAAGCAGTGGAAATTATGAAATATCTCAAATTGTTGAAGAAAGTAAAACCTAAAATCCTGGATCCACCTCCTGATCTGCATCTGCACCCACATTAAATGGATATTAGTTGAGCATTTTTTGTGTAAACCTGCTGACTATCAAACAAACAAACGTTTAAAGTGTGACGATCATAAGACACAAGAAAGAAAGTACAACAAAGAATTCACAGTCCGTCAAGGTGTATTTAAGCCGTTAAACACGCAGCCACCTTGGCCTCTTTCATGACGATCACAACCTCCACTATCACCATGTTTGTAGTTGTCTGAAACTACAAACATGGCCTCTGTGCTGCCCTCTAGTGGATGTATTGCTTAACTACCATGCCAATGCAAGGGACGTAAAGGAGAGAAATGCATGGATCTGGATGAAAACAATCACTCGTACTTGGTGGACTGATAAGAAATGCGTTTTTGAAATCGGGTGCAGCTTGATTGAATTTAAATGGACTGGCGGGGCCTTATGAAAAGTATGCACTCTAATGCACTCTAATGATTTATGCCACTTCGCCAGCGACAGCGACAGTCATGTTTTCAAGTTAGTCCATCTGTCCATCCATCCATCTGTCCATGCATCCATCTGTCCATCCATCCATCTGTCCATGCATCCATCCGAGAACAACTTGAGGGGGTCCTTGCACATTTGGCACAAATATCCACTTAGACTCAGCGATTAACTGATTTCAGTAGCCAAAGGTCAAAAGTCAAGGTCACGTTGGCCTCGTAAAATAAGTTAATGTTTTTTTTAAGATCAGCCTGATATGAATCTTATATGAATCTGGTAACTGTACTGGTTGGAGGAGGCATACAAACACACTGTAGTATATATATTTTTTGCAGTGCATCAACAGGAGCCTCTCTAATATTCAAGTCCTGATTTTCAGACAAGAGGAAACGTTTTTTCTTTCTTTTAAAAGTGGACAGTTAAATAAAGCAGAGTGGTGTTACATGAGTTTATTCCACATTTCCATTACAAATAGACAGCAACATGCAGCACGTGACAGACAGTTGTGAGCAGATGACGAGCTTTGCAGTTTCCATGTTATTGCGTCTTCTTAAACACTTGCAGACAGACCTTGTCGAGCACAGCGATTTCCTGAGAAAGAAGACACAGACCTTTAGACTCAATATGATGCAACTAATTGTTACATCATCACGTTGTGCTCAGGGATTATGTTTTAGATTGTGATTCATTAACTTCTTTTACTATTATCACCCAAAGATATGAGACAAATCAGAGTGCTATAATAGAGGGTTGGGAAATATTCCATCGAGCGAATGAAAGTTATTGGTGTTAAACACAGGAACGCTTCATTTCCTGGCAGCTGTGTAAAGAAATATTTTCCATCTCCGTCACACTCTCTCTCTCTTTCTCACCAGGTATAGCATGTCTCCCTCGATCCAGTGTTTCCAGCCGCGATTCTCCTTCTCCCCCTTCTGGACGCACACCAGCTTGTCCCCTTCCCAGGTAACCAGTGTCTGTAGCAATCGCCACACAAACACACAAACAATGGTCAGGGCATCTATGCTCACTGCCCTGGCAGGTCGACGTTAAAAATCATACAGATAACAAATAGACATATGTGTAAAAAACATAGAAGTGCATGCAGGGACACAAACAAAGGCATTAACAAAAAAGACAGGCGTACTTATAAATACAATTCATACATACACACAATTAGTGGGATTAAAAAAAAAACCAATCAGTACAACAATGATACAGCTGAACCACTACTACATGATGACTTTGTGATCCTTGTTTCGTTCTACAGAACTGGAATGTAAAAAAAACCATCAGAGAACATTCCCACCATGACTTTTCGGTTGTCCAGGGCCTTTGTTTGCTCCTCAAACTCCTCCCCTATGGTGAAGTTGACCTCGTAGTTTCGGAAGGTGCTCAGCGTCTTGGTTTCAAACTTGTCTCCGTTCTGGACGATCACTTTGGTCTGGTGCAGGTGGGAGGCGATCTTTCTGGTGGCAAAGTCGATATCTGCGAGCGCACAGGGAGAGCGGGATGGAAGTCAGTGGGAGCGTTGTGGACCAGTCAGCCACTTTGGTCCCTGCTTTTATGAAGCCATGTATCATTTTCTTGAATCCTCATGTCCACAGGCAAAAACACACGTCCACACACACACACGTAACACAATAGTCCACTCATTATTAGGATTCCTGTCTGACTGCTCCTCTCCACTGTCTCATCTACACTTTAAAAATGTCCTTGCTCCGAGTCAGAACGGGCCCTAAAGCGTTTCTCGCCCGGCTCAGCACTGGGGCCGTGCCAAATAGATACACGCACCCTGGCCGTTTAGATATTCATATCCCATTTGCCCTGAAGTGAAAATTCATTTTCATTTTTTCTCCCCCATTTTTACAGATGTGGCCCCTATATTTACTCATCTAAATGATATTTTCGACCCATTTTCATAAGGACCATCATTTTGACGTCCACTTCATGGAAATGAGGTTGGCATTCAGGATCTCACAGATTTTGTGAGAGCCGAGTGCAGGGTTGTTTTATGAATTGCAGATAGAGTCATGAATAATAAAAGTGTTTCTGGGGCCTGATTATCAACGCGCCAAAAGGAGGAGAAGACAAGTTGAGTGCTGGATTCTTTTTTTTTTAAAGTGACGACCCTGGTCCGCTGCCTAATCTGGGTCGGGAATCTGTCTTCCCTTCTCTGTGAATCAAGAGGATGAAAATGCAGAAAGGAAGCGAATCAATATTTATTTGCCGTGATAACGGACGGCAGCCGCTCACAGACTGAGGTTAACTTGGCCTGACAGCAGCTCAATGAGGAAATGAAGCAGTGCCAAGGCATTCCTCAGACTTTCCTCCCTCCCTCCCTCTCTCTCTGTCTCTCTCTCTGTCTGTCTCTCTCTGTCTCTGCCTCTGTCTCTGTCTCTCTGCTTCACTCATACTGCTGCTCTCTCACTCTTTCTGTCACGCTCATTCCAGATTTTCGGTTCAGGTCTTCCCCTCTGCTTGGATGCATCTTTTAAATACGCTCCCCTAATTGATTCCTGCTTTTAATGGGGCTAACAAGGCTCATTCTCCCTGTCTATGCAGTAATAACGATTTTTGTCAGGCAGTAAATTATGGCAGCTCACCAAGGCCCTTCATGACGTCCTCAAAGTTCTCGTTTTTCACCATCTCCCAGCGTCCATTATAGTCTGCAGGCATTTTGTGTGTGAGTGGAGATAGAGGTTTGCCTTTAGGTTCTGCTTGACGCACTGACAGAGACAGTTCAAGGGCTCAACCCTTTATATAAAGCATGCGCGCGCGTGTGTGTGTGTGCATGTGTGTGTGTGCGGACCACAGGACAGGGTCCACCTGATAATTCCCCCAGTACAGTGTGTGCATGTTTGTATTTGATGTAAAATTAAGGTCTACTTACATTATGTCCATTGTGAATGGACTCCTTCACCATTGGACCATTAGCTGCACTCATGTGCCGTTTCTACTCATGTTTCTGTATCTGCTTATCAAGTGAGTGCACATAGACTCGGCTGCACTTAGAGGATCTGGTGTGTTTTTTTTTCAATAGTCATTTCCTCAGCTTCATCAATTACTCATTCCAATGCACTAAAATGGAGGAGAGATGGAGAGAAGAGTGCAGGTTACCTCGTTCATTCATGTCTTCTTCTCTGGGCTTATGATAGAAACATAGCTCTCTGTTTTGTTGACTCAAAAGTAACTCCACTTTAATGTCCCATACACTTTTCTGACGTCCAGTAAGACACCCACGCTTGAATCAGCAGGAGCTACTTCATCGACATGAGTGTGAGCGTGTTTGAATATCTGAGCGGCTCCGTGTTGGTTTATGCAAAGTGTCCTTGGTTTGTATTGAGGTTATAGTCTTACCACCAGACCCAAAGTCAAATGTGCGACTGATCTTGAAATGTCTTCCTTTCTTTATCTCAAATGTCAACAGAGACAGTTTCTTATCAGTGGCCATGAGCAGTGCAGTTCTCTTGAAATTGTCTTTCCGAGGAGATTAAGTACTTTCAAAGAGCATGAAGTTTAAAAAATGGTATGATGTCCCATACCTTATCAGGCCGACCCACACTGACGTCAATTAGATATTGTGGTGATGTGGCTGCATGTGGTGGGTCAAAGGTGAGGCAGGTGGCCTGTGTCATGGTTTATCGGGCTGATAAGGGGTCATTAATTAAACTAACACTGTTGTTTTAACCACAGGCAGATGAAGGGCATTGTCTCTGTGTCTTGTTTTCAGCATGTAACGATAATGACCACTATTATCTGAAATGTTTTATCTGTGTCTCCCCTAACACACAAAAAAATGACAAGCATTGGAGGGGCTATGTGTACCCGGCGTGTATACAGATAAAGCTAACTTATCTGTATTGTATTTCCTTCCAGGGAAAGGCTCTTCCACCCATGACCTGACGATTACCTTTGACAACTCCGTGTTAACCCTCACCCAGACTGCTAGGAACCTGAGTGTGACACCCGACAGTCAACTCTCCCTGACTGCCAACATTACTGCAACAACCCGTTCCTGTAGATACATGCTGCACAACATCAGGAGAATACGTCCCCTTCTCACTCAGAAGGCAGCACAGGTTCTGGTCCAGGCTCTGGTCATCGCACGCCTAGACTACTGCAACTCCCTCCTGGCTGGTCTACCTGCTAGTGCCATCTGACCTCTGCAGCTCATCTAGAATGCAGCAGCTCGACTGGTCTTTAACCTAAGTTCTCTCACACTACTCCGCTTCTCCGCTCCCTTCACTGGTTACCAGTGGCTGCCTGAATCCGTTTCAAAACACTAGTACTTGCGTACCGTGCTGTGAACAGATCGGGTCCAGTCTACATCCAGGACATGGTCAAACGTTACACCCCAGCTCGTTCACTCCGCTCTGTACCTGCCAATCGGCTTGTTGCTCCCTCACTGCGAGCTAACCACTCAACAAAATCACGACTGTTTTCTACACATCTTCCACCGCAGACTAAAAAACACATCTCTTCCGACTACACCTTGAATAAAAAAAAGAAAAAGTTTAAACTAAAAATTTAGTAGCACTTAAATGGCACTTACCTATAGCACTTTGTAGTTTGGCTTTCTTGAAGAAAATTGTACTTCCTTGATTCTTGTTGTTCTGGGTTTGTACCCTCATGGTTGAATGCACTTATTGTAAGTCGCTTTGGATAAAAGCATCAGCTAAATAAAATGTAATGTATTGAAATGATGTCATTTCAAAAAGACATCATAATGACGTCACTTGCACCATATTATGACGAAAGATTAGTTAATCTAGATAAGCTATACATTGCCTCTCTAATCGTATTGGTTAAGTAAATATAATTACTACACTGGGTGACATCATTTTCTGACTTCATTGTGACATCATGATGACGTCATTCCTACCATATGTGTCTATAGAATTAAAGGAGACACACATACCTGGAAAAATGCATTTTTCAACTATTTATTTCTGATATCTGATGGGAAATCATTTTGTGATCAATAAAACTTTTGGCTTGTTTCTCGATTATTTGTCGAGATATCTTGGAAAATTCGTTTTTTAATACCCTCCTAAGGGATATTCCTACCAAGTTAGCACCACCAAGTCCATGCGTTGTTGAGTTATTTTGAGAAAACAAATAATAGACGAGTGAAAACAATACCCTGCTTGCGCAGTTGTGCTGGTGCAACCTCCAAATAATGTGCATATAGTCAGTGTCCCACAGTAACATAACATGAGAGTATGTAGAGATATGCCCCAAAGTTCAGACTGCACAAACCACCATGGATTGTACACGTTGTGTATGGGGTCGGCTGTATTGATGGTCCAGTAGACAATAACACCAGACTCTGCAGTTCCAAGTTCAAAGGTTGAGATAAAAGCATCTAGCAGATAAAGAGCAAGGTATTATATCCCCCAGGAGTTGGTGGAGAACAAAGCCGAGCTAAAAGAATGATGAGTGAATATTGGACAACACTAGATGGACACAACATGTGAGTGCATTGGCAACTGTATGTTTACATGTTCACCCTAACAACCTTTTAATGTAATAAGATGTCATTGTTGTCTTTAGAGCTTGTTGGCAGCCCTCAAGTGGCCAATAAATAAATCAAGGAGATCCTATATAAAGTAAAATTTCCACATGTTATCACTACAAAGTTCTCATTTATGCTGTAGTAATTTTGATATATATTTACTGTATATGCGTATGCAAATGGTACATATTAATCCAGTGAAACACAAAATCATAAAACTTAAAATTAGTGCACATCAGTGATAAAGTAAATTTGTTTTAATGTTCTACCATAAGTGAGATAAAATAATTTATAAAACTACACACCGATGTAAGTAAAATCGTCTCTGGTTGTGTACAGTTTGTATTCAGCTGGTTCTCAACACTGAATCTCAGCTTGGGTCAAATAGATGATATACAATAAGAGACAGAAAGTTTTAAAGCCCTGATGATATTTTTTCTCAATAACTTCATTATTACAAGTAACCTACTTCACGAACACATTATTTTCCACCTACTTTTTTCGTTGCTCATCTGACTGGTTTGAAATGGGTTTGGTTTATTTGGAAAAAGATGATGTGGCATACGTCCCTGCACCAATCCCATTCTCACTCGATGACAGTTGTTGGGTTCTTTGTTTGTCTCTCCGGCACTGTCAATCAAACCTGATCAAACCCCCCCCCCCACACACAGCCCTGACACAACCGGTTAGTTTTAGACTAGTGATATTTTATTTTCATTGCCCCTGATTGAAATTAGGAACATCATTTGAATAATGAATTGAAGAATAAATGTTTTCTTACCTAATAAACAGATATATATTTTACATATTATATTATCTATTTTAATTGAATTGATCCATTTTCCCCCCACTATGTGAGTGTTTGATTAAAATAGTTTAAACTTTTATAAAATCCTTTATTTACATCACAAGCATTAATCTATTATTTCTGCATATTTGGCAACAGCATATAACTTAGATTTGAAAATTCAATTCAACTTATTACATGTAACTTACAATACAGTGCTGTCTCTGCACCACAAATATGCAGCTGACCCCTCATAATACATACACATGTTTACATGGCACTTAGAAGAATTCATATTCATATTTAATACTAATAATTATATTAAAAGCAGTAACACCAATAAGTCCCTGTCACAGAAACAAACTCAAAGGGATTGTTTTTGTTCAAGCTTCTTTTTCAACTTGGCTGGATGAACCTGTTTGTTTTGTATCATTTCACCACACAGGGGCAGTGTTGCTACATTTAAGTCAAAGCTCGTCACAACCAGAGGCCGCAATATGCTCTGCTCTGTGCAACAGTACCACATGTTGTACTGTGGTCAAAGTTAAGATGACCCACAGCCATCTGGCAACCGAGAGGCCAACATGGTGGAAAATAGTTCTATTTTTTCTTTTGCTTGTGTCAGGTGAATTGGAGGGAATCTGCAACTTGTACGATCAATTCACGGTAAACATCAAGAGAGAAAAGATCATATTATTTTATCGATTTAGAGAATTAGAAGTAATCCTATAAGTAAGAGGGACTGCACCTGATTGCATATAGATGCCTGCACGTATACGCAGCATCGAAAACACTCATTCAAATGCAATTAGGGTAGTGTTAATAATGCATGACAGCAGATTTATTTTTAATTCTGCCTAATTCACACCTAACGGCACATCCTGCGCTGCATAACCTTGGAGGCACATGCCCACACCCTCACTACAATGACATTTCTTCTGTTAATTAGATCATGCATGTCTCAATGTTTCAACACAACTTGGCTCTGTTTCACAGCTCTCTGCTTATTGTGTCACGCTGTACGTCGGGGTCGACAGGCCGTGAAGTAGTCCCGCACTTCTGTTGTTGTGTGACTCGTCGCCTCTCTCCCTCTGAGAGTTGAGCTTCCGTCTATCTCCGACTAATCTTTTAACTGTAAGACGCTGTGACTTGACACGTGCTGTGTTACTCGCCACAATACACTTTCAATATCCTGTGTGATTCAATTCAATTTAGTTCAGTAACGCGCCATTCTTAGCACTGCATTACTAAGTCTCGACATCCCCATGCAGCTCCCCCAGTGGCCCGCTCATCTCTCCCATCTCTTCCTCCTCCCTGTTGTTTCAGAAACATCAAAGGTTAGATTAATCACAATCCCCAGAGGAGACAAATGACTGAGAAACGTCTGCTGCTGTTTGTTATGAAACCTAAGTCATGGATTTCAGAACAGACTCGATATATTTGTGGTATATTTCCATCACACCCATGGACTCTAATAGTGCAGTGTCTTGCTGGGTGCTTTGATGTCCCTGTGTGAATTGAAAGAGCCCCAGTGTTCCCACACGATTGAATGATTTTTTCTTTTATCCTCCTTATGGAAGCCTTTCTGAAAAAAAAAAAAAAGCTCAGCAGAGGTGTTACATGCGTCGGTACAAGATGAAAAGTGGTTATGTTGGAGGAGAATGTTACACACACACACACACACACACACACCCACACACACACACACACACACACACACACACACACACACACACACACACACACACACACACACACACACACACAGAGGCAGAAAATGACATTTTTTAACCGAAGAACCTCTCAGACAATGGACAAAGGCTCGGGGAAAGAAAGTCCATTTTATGACTATACACTGACAAACAGCGTGCAATTCTTGTGAGAGCAGAGAATAATAGGCCTCCAGGTTGGACAGCCTTGATATCAATAGATGAGGGCTATTCAGGGGCCACCAGGTGCTTCAAAAGAGAGGGGGCTTAGGACTATTCTAGGGTTCTGACTCAAGTTATTACAACATTGTGTACTTTTTAAAAGGTATTCAATTATTAACCTGTCACCTTTAATTAATAATAGAGTATTTTAAAATAACAATCAGGCCTATCTGGACCGTAGACTGGATGAATGATGTGTCTCCATTTCCTCCTGTTGTACAGAAATGAAGTTAAAATATCCTGGATACAGATGCTGCTACCTTGCAGTTTGGAGCCAGAGTCTGCGCAGTACTGAGCGTGGAGTGGAGCTGGGATATTGGGGTCCTGACAGTGGCGGCTCCTTCCAAATTTCCCAGGGGGGGCAATTGTTGCGATGATGGCTAAGGTTACCCGTTTAATGGGTAAATAAACTCAAGTCAGCTCGACATTGTCTCATTGCATTACGTTCATTTGAATAAAATGTGTTTTTTTCTGGTCACCTCACATTGCAATACCACCAGTAACCACAAGACAAGGATTGTTCCTTAGGCTACATACTGTACAGTCAATTTGTCGACAGCTTTTCAATAAAATGCCTTTAAAAAAAATGAATGAATGAAAAATTGTCATCCATCAGTACCTTTGAATATGAAGACAGACCTGTTTTCCATTAATAAATAGGCGAGTCTCACAATCATCAGATTCAGTTCATCAGATAACATTTTATTTAAGATGCAGCAAATCAAGAACAATTATTGTGTAGCTAGCTGTGTTCTTCTTACTACACTTAGCAGTGCAGATCAAAGTATCCACTAGATGGCAACATAAAACAAGGATTGTTCCTCAGGCTGCATATTTTACAGTATTTGTGAGTACTGTACTTCAGATACATTTTTAGGTACTTTATGCTACTTTATACTTCTACTGCAGTACATCTCAGAGGAAATTTTGTACTTTTTACTTCATTTGATAACTTAAATTACGATTCAGATTTTTATAAAGAAACTGATAAGAAATCAGTTAAATACGATGCATTGGTATAGAATAAACTACTAACAGTAGAGAGATGAGTGAGCTCAACCTTGACAAACTATAATAGTAAAAATGCTGCTCACACATTGATGCATCAAATGCCAATTTATCCTGATTTACTACGACGACTGAACGATATTTCTTTCAGCGACACGATCGAGTTGCTCCTCTTGTTAGACATTTTATCTTGGATGTGACAGTGACGAGATCAAAGGCACGCCGTGATTGGACCACCAAGGTGCAAGTGCAACAGCTTACGTATGATGAAAACACATTAGTGCGAGCCCACCCGGAAGCCATAAAGACTGCATTGCCTGAAATTAGAAAAAAAACGTGGTAATATGAAAGTCTATCTGAGCGATGTGGGCGATTTTCAATCAGATTGAAATCGCCCGTAGTCTATTGAACAGGGCTTGACGCTGCAGCTGATTGGACTATGATATTCAGAGCCAGCAGGCAGGACAAACTGTCTTGAGAATTTGTATAATTCAATACATATTAAAAATAATAATGACAATTATAATGATAATTAACTAAATGTATCACGATCATATTTTTTTCCTTTTTTTCTTTTGGAGGGCGGCACCCTACCACCTTCTATTGGCCAGCCGCCCCTGGACCTGGATGACCCAAAGGTGAAGCAATGTCATTAAATCAGCAACAGAATGACTCTCGCTGGAGACAAATCCTGGCCTCAATCCGAGCTAGCAGCACTAACTTGGAGGAGGCAAGGTTTATGACCTATTCTGCACCCAGCCACCAGGGGGCAATTTATACGCTTTGGCTTCATTTTTGGGAGCCGACATGTCGTCCATCTTTATGCACAGTGGATGAGCAAATCTGAAAAAATGTAAAGAAAGAGAAAAGAAAGGACGACTGTATGACACCAACTTTTTACTAATACTGTAGCTGCTGTACCTTTAGTCAATTAATATCTTCAATGAAAACACTGAGTGTAAACACTCAGCCTTGTCTCCCCTTCCCCACACCCCCACCAATGAACCAGTCCTCTACTCTCAACTGAATAAGGAGGCCGCAGAGACGCTCTCAAGTTACCTTTGGAGGCATATTCTCTACCAAGGTCACCCCTTGTGTAGGTCCTGTCATGAATGTATGCATGTACTATATGCACTTGCCTGTGGTTGCTTGTCCATTAATGCACGCTAAATGCCTCGCCTTGCCTGACCATCATCACTCTCCGACACGCCTGCTTTGATCTGACCTATACCAGCCTGGTATGCTAGCCCATTCAGTCCCAAGGAGTATAAATCAAATCCCATGTTCCACCTCTGTGTGTATCATCCCATCTCCCGAGGGGGAAAAAACTTGAGATCCTAACCTCTTCCAGTCCAATGTGGTGTTTCCTCACACATCCAACCTCCCGAAAAAGCATCCAGACGATCATAAGAAGAAAACATACCGTACGCTTACTGCCATCTTTCACTTTCTTTTGACTTTTTTTCCCTCAGGAAGTTGGTGCTGGGGAAGAAGGGGATGACAATGCTAAATATTTCATGTTTTCCTCTTGGTAATTCCGTGCAGTCGGTACGAGACCTCGTTTTCCACAGAAACACGAGCGACTGTGGGACTGATTGCGGGAGCCTGGTAAACTCTGTGTTTCTCTCTATTTTTTCCCCCTTGCTGCTCTAAAATAGGCCTGGATGGTGATGCATAATGCATGGGGCTTCCTATGTGGAGTTGGAAAGGGCTGTGGGTCCTGAGGGATCAGCGAGGGAAAGGGTGATCAGATTCACATTCTGCAGTGTGGGACCGGGCACGTCAAAGGAGGGAGATGGGTGAAAAAGATTAGTTTGCCCTGTGCTCCCCCCTGTGTTTTTGTGTGCGTGGTTCAGATTACTGCACTCTTTAAATTGCTGTTATCATGGCGTTCTTATATAAATCACACGCCATTGCATGCATATTCTAGATTTGAAGTCTTCCATATTAATACAGACATTATTTTATATGACTATATAATTACAGCCCTTAATAGGTTTATATTGTGTTTCTGCATTTTAGTTTTATAATCCCTTTTCCTCCCAGTTTACAGGCTGTCAATAAGTGAACCATAGTCTCACAACCAGGTCGCTCCTCCATCATCAAGTCATGAGACATGTTTTTTAAATTTAGCAACAAATTTCGCACATTTGCATCTGCTACTGTAAAGCAAATTCGATTTAGGGTTCGATGTCTTGCCCAAGGACACCTCGGAATGCAGACAGGAATTAAACCATGGATTGTGAGCAACCCTCTCTACCTCCTGAGCCAAAACCGCCCCAGCATAGTTTTTCAATCTTCTCAGTGGAGGCTTCAGTGGATGTCATTCAGTCTGTTTCTGTTGCAGTATGTCTCATTTGGCTTTTGTCCATATAGCATCTTTTCCAGTTCACCCAAGTACACACGTATGTTGGAATATTTACATTTCTTTCTTTGTCTTAAATTTGACAGAATTTGCACTCAGATCTTTTGTTACTCAGACTGAAAATATGCATAAAAATAGATGGAGGAAAAAAAGAGTATCGTCTGTTGTTTTATTCATATCCAACAAACCATGAGAATACGTTGAGTGAAGTGGTTTACATCACCATCACAGGCAGGTTTTGTTTTTTACTTAATTGCCCGACAATACATATTATCATATTATGTAACAAATAATAAAGGTTCAAGGGACCACTCACCTTTTCACCTACATCTTAAGGTGCCAAGTCGGGGAGTAGCTACTCTACATGTAGGATTACTGAAGTAACTACTTAAAACATCATGTTTTGGGATCAAGATATTTTTAATACACTGGATGCAGGAGAGGAGATGAGATGCTGGTGGAAATGCAAGCCTGTTCTGTTGAGACAGTTAGCTGCCAGTCCATCTGGGTAAAAACGGGAAGTGCCTCAGTTGTCACAAACATTCTGCATTTCTCTCTCTGCCCTCTATGACAGGGCTGAAGGAGGGAGAAAGGAATGAAAGGAAATAAGAAGAAGACACGAATGAGTAGAAAATAGAAGAAGACATTGGATTACATGGGAAGGATGGAGGACAGAGAGAAATAGGGGGAAAACGGAAGGAGGAAATGCAGATAAAAAGGAAAAGGTCAATTGTTGTCTCACATGTATTCCTCACTGTAGGCATGTGAACATCGTCGGTGCCTCTGATGTGTGACGTGGGAGTGAAATGAGAAAACTTTGGCCCAGGTTTGCGTTTAATTTCTATTAGATATTTGGCCTTTCCGCTTGCGAAGCTTTCAATCTTGGAGGCCTTCGGGGGTCCAGATTATCTCTTTCGTTTTGGAGAAAATGAGCTGGGCTGGAAGCTACATTACCTCCCCTGCCTTATGTGAGCTCATTTTTCCCACAACACCATTAGCTCACTAAAGCCATTTGGAGATGCACAGTGGAGTGTTTCCATGTTCATCAGTAAGTGCCTGGCATTCCTTTAGTCAATTATCACCAGAACTGTCTCTGTGTGATAATTCATGCCTCAGGCTTGTGTTTTTGCGCCAGGATGGAAATACAAGGGACAATTTGATGGAGTAGAGTAGAGATTTCAAACTCAAAGTGCATTTGGTCGTCACTGATCCACACTCGCACTTTAGCTTGAGTGATGCATCACAAGTGGAAAAAACAGCAGATTACCATTAGTGGTTTGTATTAATAGGAAGTAAAGTGAGCTATTCTATTGATTGCGTGAGTAGTTGTAGTAAGTATAGGGAATTTTCTTCCTTTCTGCTAATTCATATGCATTACTTTCACAGTGCCTTTGATTGTGGCCATTCAGAACAACCAGTCATGATTGATATATGATCACTGTTATAAAAACGATTTGAAACCATGGTGCTGCGCCGGAAAACGGTGACTTACTTCTCCAGGCTTTGACATAGTTGCCAGTCCAAGGGAGTACGTCAGGGGTACGGTGGAAGTGGCACTAGACTGTCACGATGAACACGAAACTGTGACTGAAGGCAAAGGTTTAATTTTCATGTTGTGTTCTTATGCTCCCATCCTTTACAATGGAAGTTATTCTCCTTCATGAATGAAGCCAGTTGAGGCACATCCAACAGCCAACTCAGATGAGGCCTTGGGTCAGACAGACCCAAACACTCTTGAGGGATTATATATCCCGTCTTGCCTGGAAACATATTGGGATCCCTGAGCAGAACTCTATACTACCTGTACATGGTGCCACTATAACCCTGACTAGAATAAGCTCCAATAACATGTATGACCATTGTGGGTAGCAAATACGTTTTGAGCTCATTCTGCAGAAAACAGCTGGGGAAAAGCAACTCCTACTCGTACTTAGTGCATCAAACAGACTACACTCTGTGAATGTCTTGCCTGAATGTGCAGTTTGAATCATACCAGGAAAAGGTGAACTTTGATATCGTGAACGTCCTAAGGATTGAAAGGCAATTCAGTTCTCAACAGTTTTCAATTTGAGCCTCAAACACGTCTAACAATATAATCAGACATCAGGGATCTCTCTGAGGTGTATTTGTTAAAATGTTGCCCACGTCATGTTGGTCTGTGTACATCTTGACAAATAACTCCTGAGTGCAACAAGCACAGGGGACGTATTACTACACAAGCATCACTCTACTCAGTAGACACATAGGTGACTTGGGTGTATTGTACTGTACTGTCTACTGGACATGCTCATAATAATACACTAACGTGACAGAACTGGTGCAGCACCCATTCAAAATGTACCTGTCAGTAGGACCTGGTTTCTTGGCCTGTGCTTATCCAGATTGTAACCTCCCTGAGAATATCTCAATAACTTCACACTCGACATGAGGAGGTTCTCGAGAAAATTAAAAGAACAACAGACAGACCGAAAGAAATGCAATAAAAATAATTTACTCGCAGTAGAATACACAATAACCTGGCATGTCCCCACAATGATTCACTGCTCCTCAGCCAAATGAGGAGTTCTGAGGCCCTTGTGTGATAACGTTTGCTTCTGAAGGGATTAGTCATGTTTGGATGACTTGATGTTGCCGTATGTTTGTTGGGTTCAAGGCAGCATTGTGTTTCCACAGATTGTCATGCAGTTAAAGTGGCACATCAGACACACTGAAAGGGCTTTTAAATGCCACTTCTAGGTCTGAACTGTAATTGGTTATTCAGCTGTTTTGTCCAGACTTTAAAACTCGGCCCTTTATAACTGCCTCTAACCTTACTTTTCTGTCTATCCCTGGCCCAGGCTGCACCGTCTCAGCTAACATTTATTGCCAGTTATGGACCCTATGAATAATTGATCCCGATTCTATTTAAGATCCTGACGAGGACAAATGGTACAGGGCTACACCGGCCAATATTTCTCCCTTCACTGCCCTAATAGGAGTCCTCTTTACCCGCACTACTGCAGTCATTTTTCCTCCCTTTCATATTCTCTCGTCTTCCCTTACGTTTCCTTTTCTTTTAGTGCACTGTACCAAGTCCCTGACACTATTTTAAAAACTGGAATCATTCCAGACGGTATGAAGGGTATTATAGAGGCGTAGCTGCAGCACCATGACGGATGATGCCAGAGTTGGCCAATAGTGGAAAGCCGACTAAAGATTTATCTCAGTGGTTTTGTGGTGGACTGGGCCATTTGGTGTCACAACCAGGGAGATCATTTGGAAACAACGACACAGGACCATAGAACATCTATTAGTGATATGAGGCGAACACCACGATCAATGCTTATTACATTGGGCCTTTGTGTGTTTGGAGGTAGTCCAATATATACATTAAGTGTGTGTGTGTGTGTGTGTGTGTGTGTGTGTGTGTGTGTGTGTGTGTGTGTGTGTTGTGTGGCTGGAGGTATGAGGTACATTAGATCATCCACTAGTGTGTCACTGTGCCCCGGCTAGAGAACGGTTTGAATCCAGCCTCAGAAGTGATGGCAGATCATTAGAGTGTGTAGATGCTGCAGGGAAGACAGGATATGGATCCAACGGACTGTAATGGTCTCTACCACACACACACACACACACACACACACACACACACACACACACACACACACACACACACACACACACACACACACACACACACACACACACACACACACACACACACACACACACTCACACACTCACACACAGGTAGGCATGTGATTCACTCCAGCAGCAGCCGTAATGAGCAGTTCACTCCATGTTGCAGCATTTATCTTGCTCTTTCTACTGTGAAATCACTGGACAAGTTCAGTAAAAACACAAGTGTTTGAAACTCACTGTGGAGTATCGCTGTAGAAGTTCACACTGTCTGTTTTGGGACGTTATGTGGCACTTCAGGCTGCACTAGCCTTTGCTCGGCAGTCGGATGTGAGATCTAAGAGCATTGTGGAAAGAAGATGGCACACTGACAGAGTTCAGGAACTTTGGAGTTTCCTGTAAAGCAAACCTGCCTGGTATCACTCACTGACAGCTGGAATCCTACACTCACAACGCTGTAAACAGAGATGGCTGCAATGCTGACTTACTCACAGACACATGCTCTTTTCTTTTTTTGTCAGCCCCCCTTCCTCTAGCTTTCGCTTCCATTTCCTCTGTATCTTCATCACTTGTGTATGATTTTTACAACTCCCACTCCTGCTCTGGCTCTAAAACGGCAATAAATCTCTCAATTGAAGATTTCTCCACACGGAGATGTAAAATGAGGGGTCTGTAATACAAGCTTAAAGTGGGCAGACAGATGAGAGAATGAGAAAGTGAATAAAGGACGAGGTGTTTCGAAAAACTTGA
This sequence comes from Hippoglossus stenolepis, assembly GCF_022539355.2. Classification (NCBI taxonomy): domain Eukaryota; kingdom Metazoa; phylum Chordata; class Actinopteri; order Pleuronectiformes; family Pleuronectidae; genus Hippoglossus; species Hippoglossus stenolepis. Next base: position 25,425,455 of record NC_061486.1, read on the forward strand.
CGTATGGAGATCTATCCTTATCAAGCCTCTCTCCTCTGCTCACAACCACAACACAGAACACAAACTTTAGTATCTGAATCTACTCAAACTCTTATCGTGATTATAGTGGGTGAACATCCTTTTAGGGGAACTCCTCCATTCTACACATACAGGCTGAGCAGTGCTCCTCTCACGATATTCTCCAAGGGCCGGCTTCACAAAGATATTTGAGACTGGTCTGTAGTGTGAGCCCATCTTAAATTTCTGCTCTTAGATAAGTGTAATGCAAATAAACACAAAATAAACACAGGCTTATATTGAGGCTAAAAAGCAAACTGAGAACTTAAAGCCATGCTTACATGTAAATACTTGATGAACCTGCATATCAGTGTTGCCATCTGATAAGGAAAGAGCAGAAAAATGGCTGATAACATGAGGGTTTGTTAACAGTGTAATGGAGCGAGTAATAAGAAAGGACACGATCAGAAACATACAGCAGCATCCCTGTTTTTGTTTGTTACTACCCGAGGCTGACTCCGAGACTTGCCACGTTAGGAAGACATTGATATTTTCTGCAACTTAAAGCTTTTGTGCGGAGCAGATCGGTTTGATGTGGTGGTTTATCAGCCATGATTTGTTTAGTTTTGAAAACATCTTAATTTGATGCAGAAGTCATGACAAATTGGTTGCACTCAAGATAGTAAATAACAAGAGAGGCAGCTTTCTGCAACGAATTAATGTAGATGTTGTCTTGACTGTCAGCCACTGTCAAAGTCGACTGCAAAACCAGCCCAGGGCTGTGAGCTAACTTTTCTTGCCGACAGCACTGGTGCTACAGAGGCTGAAAGTTTTAGTACGAGTAAAAATTGTAATGGTACAGCACCCTCATACATTTCTGATCGTTTATCAGAGTATTTTCCTAACCGTTACCTTGGGTCTTCTACCGCAGGCTTGCTAAATATCCCCAAAATGAACTAGAAAATGTTTGGGGAAGCAGCTTTCTGAAAGGTTTGGAACCACACATCAGACAAGCTACTTCTGTTGATTGTTTTGAGAAACAACTCAAGACCTATTTCTATGATGTTGCTTTTTAATTTACTTGATGATTTTTTAACACCATTGTCTTTATTTTCTGTTCTTATTGATCTATCTTATTTCATGTCTTTGATGAAAGGATCTGAATGAATTAAATGTATTATTATAATTATTATTATAGCATCTCTAAAAACAACCTCAAGTAGTGAAGTGCATCACTTTAACAGGCATGGGACTGGAAAACAATAGACAGACATTTTGTTTATTTGCCAAAATTACAGGGAAATAACACCTACACACATTTAGTTTCTATAGCCTAATATCATAAATAACAATTTTTTTTATGTTATCCTTTTTAGGATGCTTTTGCCTGTAACATAAGGATTGACTCTGATGTTTTCTGGAGCCTCCATGCACCAGCAACGGAAAAAGAGCTCTTGTCTGGCATCAAAAGTCAAAAATCTTTTTTCCATTCAGCATTATAACTATTAATTTCCCCTTTTGTTTCACCCAGTTTTATTCCTCGTGGGCTCCTTTTGGTTTTTGTTGAGCACTTGAAAATATCCCCTCAGAATTCTTTGTCGTGTAGCGAGCTCGATTAGCCGAGGGAACGATTTATTGGAATTACGGGATTGTTCTAAAGGAATTGTGGGAATTGGTGTCTGATGTATGGGCTCCATGCAGCAAGGGACACACGTTGTAATCGGCCGATAGACAAACAAGTGGCTGTGTCTGACACACACAAACAAACCCACAAAATTGCATTGCACGGGTGCTACTGCGGTTAATTCATTGCACAGACCTTTTTTCATGCATGCACAACATATAGTTTGCTCAATACAGCCCTGCAGCCATATGTTGCACAATTCCCCACCTCATGATTTATACCCAAATGTAGCATTAAGAGCCAATTCACGTAGGATTGTGTGCTCTATGGTGAGATGCAGAAAGAAAGGATGTGTAGGTCAGGGTCGGTGGGTCGGCCTTTACTATGACTTACTATCATGAAGACCTTGGTTTGCATATCATTACAGTCCTGAAATCAACAGTTGCCTTTCTATTAACCTTAAGTATAATCATATCCTAACCTAAACCAGAGTTATTAGTTGCCTAATCCTAATCTAACCCATAACCACAGTCTCCTCCTCACCTGGACCATTATCAATAAATGCTTACAGACAAAAAAGGTTTTCTGCTCCGACCAGGAAACACATTTTCTATGTCTAATTCACGGGTCATGGTAATCACAGTCTGCACACTGTTATTTGAGGCCATTTACATAAAGTGCAAAAACTGTCATTCACAGACTAAATCTATATTCAAGGAGTCCTGAATATCAGAATGTCTATGTCTTTGTGTGCAGAAGCTCTTTAAATCTCTATGGCTGTTAAACCCTTACCTTGTAAACTATAAGTGCTACACAACATACATTATCAGAATATGCCTGATCTGTGGAAGTGCATGTTGAAAGTCAAGTCACTGTCAGCCTCATTTTATATAGCCTAAGCTGTTTTGAATGGAAAATGGGTGGACAATGTTAATCTTAATTCTGATGCCAATGATTGAGTATTGGTTGAGGTTCAATGCTTCAGAGCACAGACTGAGGGAGATCATGCCGCGCACCAGGGGGCCTCGTTTAGAACTGTTGCATAAGCGTCTTTCAACCCCATGTTTTGCGTATGCCACTTCTGTAAAAACAATCTTGAAGGCAGAATGTGCGCACGTGCAGGCTAACTCTGACCCATGCGTATGGACGTTTTGGAGAAGGGGACGTTGCGATGCAGGCATTAGGTGGTGAACTTTAGATTATTGATCCACTTCTTCATTAACATTAAAACCAAGAGCGCAACATAACTGTTCCATGAGAACCTTCAATTGTAAAAGATATAAAACAACTTAAAGCATAACAACTTAAGCTCAGATACCATAAAATAACCGAACTCAGTGATTCATCATTTTGAATAATATCTTCTATTACACAGAGCCTGTATCACCAAGTAGGACTTTAGTTTTTCATACTCTGTGTGTGTACAATCGCTGCAGTGGATATGACTGTGCTGTCACATGCACTGAGCGCACTGGAGACCACTTAAAAAATAAACTATGGTTCGCCTTTAAACTTCTATTTCTAACCGATGTCCCAGGGTGGAGGTTAGGATACCACTGATGTTAGTAAATAGATGCACTGCTGGAGGAGTTTACGTGCAGGAAACGAGTGTTCAGCGACCACAAAGATTTTATCGCCAATGATGATGAATGACTCATCAGCTGATATAGATTCTATAGATCTGTGATCTTGGGTGTTTGTGCTGAACCGCGGACAGTATTACACACTTTTTTTTGCTCACGCCATTTTCTCTTTTGTGCGCACACAAACTTTAAGGATGAATCATATGCACTGTTTTATAAATGAGGCCCCATGCAGGAGTTGAATCAGACAGGTGAGGGTGGTAATGGCCAAGTGTGAGAGAGTTCATACAAAAGGCCTGTAACAGTGGGATTAAAGGAAAGATGCTGTGCACAGTGAAGCTATATTCTTAAAGGTATATTATGGAAAACAATGATAATATGAAGTGAAAACACATAAAGTCACATATACGTCTGTAACACATGTAGTTATATATAAAGTGATATCAAGTAAAAACCATACTGCTATCATGTAGGTGTTGTTGGAATGTAACCCAGGAGGACAGACTTATACACACTTGTGTACTTCAGGTTTAGATTTTTCTTTCACAACATTCTTCTCATGTTTAAGAGTATGTTCTACTGTGATCACTCATAGAAATATACATATTTATAGTTCATGTCAGTTACACCTGTGTCGGAGTGATTATCGCCTGTGCTGTGGCACACTGTTACGAAACACGTTGAAGTGACTCCTCAGCGCTCGGTGCTAATCACTAGACCTCTCTGATATCTCCTCCGAGAGACAAGGAGGTGTGTTGTGAAGCCGTTTCATTTGCAGAAGTGTTTTGCAGAAGAAAAAAAAAATCAGAGAGCGAGCGAGCGAGCGAGATAACAGCAGAATTCTTGTGGTGTGATCACACCTCTAGTTCTTTTGAGTTGGTCCCCATCATGGTAGATATTGCTTCTCTTTTGGTAACGTGGAAACCAAAACTTTCAAAGCAACTAATTTTCTGTGTCAATATTCATTTTAACACCAATCACGTTTGTCTTCCACTGCCATTGTCTTACCCTACAGCAGCTCTTCTCACCATGCACTCACTTGAGCTTGTACATAGAAACACATCTAAGGCTATAAGTAGCGAGAGAGAATCCATCTTCAAACAGCATCCACTAATGGAGGAACTCAACAAACATAGTCCTACAACATGGAAAAGACATTGTTCATTGACAACAATGACATCTGCGAAAGACCGCACCAAGTACAGACAACGTGACTTTCAAAGTCGTTGGATTGCTGTGCAGTTCACACTACATGACTTGTATTTGTGTGATAGGGAGTGGTTTTTAGTTCATACATGACTGACTGGCGACAGGGGGGTCACACACTTCACCATCTTTCACCAGGAGAAATTGGCAACTAGTATGTCTGGTCTCCAAACTATGATTGAACGTGACAACACACGTGAGAAGAGACACTGGGCCTCATTCACAAACAGTCCGTACCCACAAATGTACAAACGTTTGACGCACAAATCTGTGATTCATGAATATGTTCTTGCTTAAATTTGTTCCTTCTCTGCGAACAAATTAAGAACTTCCTCAGACCATGCGTACGCACAAATGATGAAGGCCCGGCTGTCCTAGAAAATGTGAACACACACCCTTTTGACTAAATGCATAGTATATTAAAACTCCATTTATTTAAATTTTAAAAAGGATTTGATAGACAACAATAATTTCATTTACTAATGTATTGACCAAATGTATTAAATCACCATGAAACCTTTCAGTCTCATCATCTCTATAAAAACCTTCTGAATTCATATTCATGTTCCTAGATAAACAGGGCATCGCTTCTTCTGCAACAATGTGTCTCATAAACTGTTGAGTGAATCAAACAAACACAAAGTAACGACTGGACCTTTAATGTGCATCTGTCCTGAAGCAGTGGAGTTATAATTATTCATTAGAATCCACGTCAGCGGCGCGATGCACCTAAGAATGGAGAAATGTCCACGGCTCTAGTGCTCAGCACTGTGCAGGAGACAAGGAGGGAGGGAGGGTAGTGACTAAATCTAATCACCTGACCTGATATTTAGATGTTTTATTGAATCAGTATATTTGTTTGACAGGAAAGCCGACCACAAACAGGAATCTAATATTCATTTTAAAAAAAAGAAAAAAAGAAGAGGACCCAAGAAAAAGGGCACTTTCTCTCGAGGAAGAAAAAGGGCAGGGCTCATGTCCCCTCAAGCCCCCCCCAGCAAGTCTATGTGTGCATGTGCCATCACTTAATGATGACTGTCCAATAATTGCTGCCAGCCCCTAATCCTGACCCATCTCCTGTTCCTTGTCCTCCTGTTTGTTTGGCATCAACTTTGATGTCAAACCATTTTTGTACTTGTGCCACCGTCCGAGCCTCAGGGGACACGGCACTGCCTCAGTTATTGCAGCACAGGCTTCATTTTTTTAAATATCGTCACTCTGGAAGGAAAGGTGTGTCTTTTGCAGCTTAAACCTCCGATACAATCATTTCAGTTTCGGCTGTTGGGAAATTCTTTTAACCTTTTCTCTGTTATCACTTCATCTTCTGTGTTCAGCACACCGCTCTCTTCATGACAAACGGATATCCTGATATTGAGAAATAGAGATGTTCCAGGAGAGACAGCGGACATGCGCCTGTCAATTTAGAATGATTCTGATTCACAAACATATGCAAGGAGGTGAGAACAAAATTGATTTACCGTGTGTTTAAAACAATGTAATCGCCCTTAATTTACCTTTTGATATAAAAAAATAACAAGGGCTGCTTCAAAGAAATAAAACTTCAACTGATCCTCAATCTGTGGGTTTTTACAAACGGGTCTATCAGCTGTTGTTTGTGTACATCCCTTCCATTTATTGATATTGATAATGGTTTAAATAAATATGTGCCGCTTCAGAGAAAAGTATTACATGAACAATAGTGCTTAATATAACTGGACCTTTTATTTTTTTATCGTGGTATCAAAAGTAGTACTGAATTTTTTTTTAAAATACTAATACCATATCGTCGTCTAAAATGAAAATTGTTTTTCTGTCAACACTAATACAAAAGTCAGGGATTTAGTGGGAGTCTGCGATGTGTCAGCGAGCCCATCAAATTGCATGTTTGAAGAGTTCACACAGCTAATGGCAACCGTGGATCAAACCATGATTAACTCAGTTTTGGGGCTTTTGTTGGCGACTTTCAAAACTTGTCGCTAACTGGAAAATCGGGCAAAAAAAACGTGTCGTGTGAAGTAGGCTTTAGATGCTGCTGTAGTGTCAGTTATGTCAGAAGTCTTTGAAAGCCTCTGCCCTTTTCCAAACAGTTTCCAACAAAGCGTTCCCAGATGGTTCTGTGTAACAAACCACCAGATATCATCCATGGCGTCATTCCTGATGTCCCCCTGTCTGTGCACACCTTCATCCCTTTTCCCTATTTATCTGCCTCAGACCAGCAGTAATCCGTCAAATCACTGTTTTTGTCTTCTCTACCAGCCATCTCCGTTTCTTCTGCCTGTTTGAAACTACACCTCTCTGTATTCTTCAGCCTGCATCCTATTTTTCACATTGTGGCAAATCTTGACAGGTAATTCTGTCAGCGGTTGCTGTTTGCTCTGTGCAGAGAACAATCACCTGGATTACTTACAATACAGAAGAAAAACTGGTGACCATGAATGGTGTCAGAATTTGCAAGAGTTTACTTTTGATATGCTTTACATTTATAGAGGTTTATCCTGGATGTACATTAGAAATCCCAACACCACTAGAAACAGTGAGGGAGATAGAGAGAGGCCCATATACCTGTCTGCTCCTGCATGTCTGGTTTGCTCCCGTTTGTCTCTGCCGTGCATTTATTACATACATTGTTCCTACAAGATTCACACCTGCCTTGTTTGGTCTGTGCCTTTTGACTTTTACTTGAGTTTGATCCAAAATAACAGGTGTGAAAGGTGCCTCGGACCATGGTCCATACCAACAGACCAAAATGGAGTCCAACCAACAGAGGTGGTCTCGATCTGAATCAAACTAAACTATGGTTCGGTTTGTTTGCAGTGTTCCAATTGCACAAAGTTGAGAGAGAATTAAACAATAGAAGAAGAAAACGCAGCTGAAGCCTCACTGGTCTTTCCAGAAACCGAATTGATTGGTTGTAGGTATCACCTCCAACATAATGTTAGAAGCAGAAGGATGTTGTTTGATATAACAGTGGTAGTGAAATTTACAAAATGTCATTTATCCATTTTCTCTATTTAAACCAGAAAATGTCCCTGAATTGTTAACACACTTCAGATGCAGGTCACACCAATGAATGGCAATTACAGGTTGTTTTTGTAGGTGATAACGACAGGATGATCGTATGTCTTTAGTGCGCTCACTGAATTACAATGAGAAACCAAACTAACCAGATCCAATGTTTCAAATGCAACATGAATGCATATCAACCAATAACAAAACGCTAAAGAATGAAAAAAAATCCACGAATAAGCAAGAAGCTATCACAGCAACCAGATATGGGATGAAGGAAAACCCTTCCAGAGCTTCCTTTCTAACAGAAGCAAAGCCGCACGCTCTTTGCACTAGCTTCATCTCTCTCTCTCTGGGTCCCTCTGAAGTGGTTTATTTATAGAGCCATCTGTATGTAGACATACACGCTTCCATCTCCTGCAACACATCCCTCCATCCACTCTCTGCTCCAACCACGCTGGATTCTAAGCTATCAGAATATTTTGGGTTGAGTTGTGACAACTGTCTCTCCTCCCGCTTGCGTGTGGGATGGCTTGTGTGTGTGTTTAAGAGTGTGTATGTATGTGTGTGTCTGTGCATGTGTGTGCGCGTGTGTGTGCATGTGGCAATGTGACAAAGACAGATGTCAGACCTAGACAGAGATAGCACGGAGAGGATGAGAGAGGGCCAGCCTCGGCCAAGTCACTTGGAGTGGGAGGAGAAAGAGCGAGTCAGTGATAACGGCAGAGTGGCATATGTATAATTGACAACCTATGCTTCCCCTCTGTAGAGTTTATGACATTCTCTCTCTGTAATCTACTTTTCCTGGCCAGCACAGAAGATGGTAGTGGGCTGGGCTGTGAGTCGGCAGCTTGGATAGAAATGGCAGGGCAGAGAAAACGCTTGGCAAGGAGAATGTGAAGGGGGGAAAATGCCAAAGCAGCCTTGACATTTTTTTTTTTTCCCATCAGTGATGCACTTTTATTAAGAAGCAGGTCTGTCACTGATAAAAGTAGTGAGGATGGGAGGCAATGGGGTGAGAAGACACTGTGCCAAAGCCAGTGCGGGTATTTTGTTTCAGTATTGTGGGTGGAATCTAAATGGGTGTTGAAGTGAACGAAGGGGAGAGTGAGAGTGAACAGTGGAGGGGAAGGTACCCAAGGTGTTATATTTCCTTTTCTCTAGAGATTATGTGTTCCAACGTTTGTGGGTTTCCCCTGTGTTGCCCCTTTAAACAAACTCATTGTACTAATTTTACTCACGGTGATATCAGAGAAGTCTGATGGGAAAGAACCACAAGCACCTAGACAATCACATTGGTGTTTAGCATCTATCTTAGTCAACCTCTAAACCACTTTATTTGGAGACAGAATTTGAAGTTAGAACAGTGTATATTATAAACTGGAGAGTAAAACTGACTCCACAGAGACACTGTACAGTAAGTTGTATGAGTTGAGGTTCTAGAAATTTGATCTGTAAACTGCAGGGATTTGTTAGGGTGCCCTGGTCCAAGATTTCACTCCTTTCATTATTAGTTTTTAAATCCGTCCTTGCATCTGTGTTTTTTGGGCCCACAAAGCACAAAGTGTATTATAGACTTCCTCTGGCTTCCTACTGGCTCCCCAAGCACGGATAAAATGAAAATAATGCTCTTACACAACTCTGCAATACGAATTGAAGGTTTGTACGGAATTCAAACCTCTATTTTGGGCTCAAAAAACACTTTCCCTACGGACTGCTAATACGAAACAGATCAGACGAAAAACCTCAAATGTCAAACTGTGTTATGACGTTTGAAATCGTGAAGTTTTAATATTTTATGTCAGGCCGTTGAACATTTCCAAATCTATTTCTATTTCTATGTACATGACATAATGCCAGTGTAAAGCCGAGGGCCGAGTGGGACCAAGAAGAGAGAGAAACAGTGAGAGGAGCTTTCATACAGCGAACATTTGCTGCTGCTGCATCTGCTGCCTGGCAATAGTGAGGCCCTGTATTTTTAATGAGTGGCGACGACCTCCATTCCTACTTTACTCACTTGTATCAAACAATACAGGCTGCAGCTATTTACCTTCGGGCGAGTTTGGCGTCTAAAATTACTCTCAGCACCCCTAATATATAATAATAAAACCAGATATTAAAATAAAAAGTATATTTTGGCCTGCATTTCAGATGTTAGCGGTTCACTTCAGTCCATCTTTGGGTTTTAAATGTATTAAATTAATACATTTGCTCTTGTTGGGATGCTTTAATTTCACTTAATGAGTTGTCATCGTTGTCTTCCCTTCACTTGTCTCTCCACTGCTCCGCTCTGTGTGTGTCTGTGTGTGCGTGCGTGTGTGTGTTTTGGCCACCTGCCTAGCTGTGGTAGGAAGCTTTTAAACAAAACTTGAAAAATATATTTTAGTTTCTCCATAGATGGATAACCGAATACCTTTTTCAAGAAAGGTTCAGGTGAGAGAGTGAGGTCAAAATGATGTTAGCTGACCGCATTGAGCACAGCAACCCAATATTTAACTAAAACGCAGAAGATTGACATAGATTCGCCTCATCTTCCCACCTCTTATCACATTATAAATTCTTTGGTTGTTATGTTTGCCATATGGTTAACAGCAAAGCGGGAGAGAGGATGATGGAGAGACAGACAAGGAGAAAGATGTTTCCATATGATATATTTATGTGTTATTGTCCGTAAGAATAGAGCAGGATGGAGAGGGAGAGGAGAGAGAGCAGGATGGAGAGGTAGAAAGAGAACAAGAACCGGGTGAGAAATTGGACAGGTAGTCAAGACCACATAGTTATAAAGCCACGATAGCTACTGTTTCCCCAACATTCTTTGCAGTGGACATCACAATGATTATACAATACTAAGCAGTGTATTGATATACTGTTACATATATTTACGATACAAATGCTCTGTTTGTTTTCTTTATTTATTCTCACATTATATGTTGTTTTGTAGCTCTGTACATTCTATTTTGGTGTTATTGTCAGTGCCAAGAGGGCAAGAGGAGGATGGAGAGGAGAGAGAGCAGGAAGAACCAGGTGACAAAGTGAATGGACAGACAGTGAAGTCAAAATTGTTATTGTAGCAGGACACACATTATGTCTGTGGACTTCATTCTAAACATCACATCTTTACTAAAACACTTTCCTAGTTAACAACATATGCTATTTGTTTACTTTCAAGGAGAAAGAGAAGCATATGGAGATTCTCTGAAAGATGAGAGAGAGAGAGAGAGAGGGCAGACCATAGAGACAAATGAAGAGACAGAAAGAGAGCCGCATACCAGCCATCAAGCTGAAGCAGAGAGGGCTCAAGATGACTTTTTTGATTTAGGGTGCCACAGCTTTAAATGGCTGGAATACTCGTCTAGAAAAATGCGGCTTTCTGCTTTTCTTGGTAAAAAGTGATAAAAATCTTAGAAAGGAGGTATTTGTGAATGGTTGGACAGTGTAGATTGTGGGAACAGCTCCAAAGACAGTCTGTCACACCACTATGTTGTACAGCAGAGAGAGACAGCCAGTTCTACTGAGATCAGCGAGAGAAGGGAGAACACATATATGTCACATTCTAAAAGGGGCTGAACACCCTTTAAAGTCCGATCACACACACAACTGAGACACGTTGTGATGTTAAGGCCTCAAGGTATATAACAGGTTTATAATTCTGCAATGTTTCCCCACTGCAATGTTCAGTAAAAGTATTATTTCTGATACATATATATATATATATATACACAGCTCCTTTTTTCACTCTCTGTGTGAAACGCTCAGTGTGTCAGAAATGTCACGCCCCTTTCCCTAAGGCTTCACAATCAGCTGTAAACACCGCTGTAGTCACGGTAACACTGACGTTAACTCTGCCATACCATTTTGAGCCCAGCCGGCTGGTAGGCGGCTCATACATGTTACTCGGAGACGGAAAATGCTTAATTGAAAAAAGGATGGAACGCTGACGAGGTTCTTCAGGAGCTGTGTTCTCTGTGGCTGAGAAGGTGGAGCAGTGATTTGCTTCTTTTAGATAAGTTTGTCTCACTGTGTGACTTCTCCTGTTTCTTTCCCGTCAGACTTCCTCTCGGTGTGTGTAATGTTATTATTCCAGCAGGAAACTAAGACAATAGTGTTTATGTTGTGTGAATCCACAGTATGTATTTACAGATACAGTATGGTCTGCTGTAGGCCACTGTCACCTTCCCCTTTGGTGTTTTCATCTGTTACTTGTGATCGGCTACCATCTGCTACCTGTGTGTCTACCAATCCGCTCATAGCGCTGTGTCCTGTAAAAGTCACCAGCTTGACCACTGACATTCCACATGGTTGCTAATATGTGCACAAACACATATAGAAAACTACAAACTAGTGTTCACCAGCATAAAAGATAGACCCAGTAGATAGCACAAAAAAACCGTAATAACCGAAATGATATTGCTATCCGCTCTGAGCCATCCTTTCATCCTCTATATGAGAGAAGGCTCCGTGTGAAGATAGGGAATTTGTTTATGCAGCTGAACATCCTATAGTTAATGCTTATAAATAAATCAAAGGATCAGTAGTTTATTTTTTAGCAGCACTGGGAGAAATCCTAGCCATGTCGGTGACCAGTGGTTGGTGGCCGTCCATAAAGATTTCACCGTCTTTGTCAGGCAGTAGGATTCAGCATAAACTCGCGGTCATGTGCGCGATCATGCAACAGGCATTAAGTTCTCTGCTGTAGGGGAGTGTCCCGACCCCCCAGCAAAAGTTAGTAATCTGAAGAAACATCCACAAGGAACACTCACACCAAGTACGGGGAAAATCCGTCCATGCGTTGTTCAGTTATTTCATCAGTGTAATGAAATATGAATAAGAACCATTTAGAGTCAACAAGCAATTCTCCCAGTTTAAAAATGGATCTATACACAGAGGGAAGACGACTAACTTGACCATCCCTCCTGGTAAAAAAATGAACATATCGCCCCCTGGAATGAACTATATTTATTCTCACTAGACACACAACAGGGAATCTGAACACACACAAGCTGTCCGACTCTCTGAAGCTCTTAACTGAACGCATGGGACACAGCAGAGAGACAGAGAACACAAATCACATCAGGAAGACTAACTCGTTTTTCTCACCCTCTTTCCTCATCTCCTTGTCTCCTATGTTATGTATATAGTGTATATTACATCATATCTGTACAGGAGAATAGTGCCTGTCTAAATTCCCTTCTCTCTCTAAGCAGTACCCAGGTCAGGTTGTAGATAAAGGACCAACCAACAGAACATTGTAGTGTCTACGCTTAGGGACTTTCATATCTAACTCCGATGCCCCAGACAGAGAGACACCAACTTCAACTCTCACCGACTTTAACTCTTTTGCATATTTCACCAGTGGCAAGACGTAAGGACACAATCTGATTTAGTTATGCATACTTTAGGCTTAACTATCCAATAGGATGCGAACACATACATGTCTATAGAGAGTGACAGCAATTCAAGCCTTTCATGTATGTGCTGTTATAATGAGTGACGCAAGTAGAGGAAGATATACTGCGATGCTGTGGGAGACCTCTTCAGACTTGGGGGTGACAATTGCTCATGTTACTCTGGTAGCGTTTGTATATTGTTTCACCTTCTGGTCTCCTTGATGCATCAAGTCTACATTCAAATCTTCTGCATAAGACATCAGCTGCTGCCTGAGTTCACCAGTTCACCAGTTCACCAGCTTCCAGGAAACTTCCATACCAGTTATCACATGCATCGCACTTTCTCTCACCTCTCTCTGTCTTCTTTCCTCCCTTCTAATAAGCAGCCACCTCTCTGTTTGCACTTATTCTCCATCACCTGTGTCGTTTTTCACACCAGAGCTGCCTCAGCCCCCAGTTTTCCTCTGCCGTTCTGTGCCTCCCCCACCTCCTCCTCCTTTGGCTTCCTTGAATCTAACTCATCACGCTCCTAACCATGCAGCTAAGCGTGCATTGTTTTTGCACCATGCTGTTCCACATCATGGCATACTGAGCGCGTTGAACTCCCCCCTCTCCCTGTCGAAGAGCGTTTATCTCCCGGTACGGTGCTTATCTGTGGTCTTTGGGAATTGTATGAAACAAATTGTGCAGGTGGATATAGGTAGGGATTATTGCTTATCCCCATTTATATACAGGCATTTACGGTCTTCTCAAGTTAACCAATTAAGTTGTGCTACGTGGCCAATTAGCACAAGTGGTATCGTGTGCAATTACAGCTTCCCTGTGAAGCCCGACCTGCAGTAATGGGAATCACAGATACAGTACATGTGAGTAAAGACTTCCTTTCTCATTCTTGTTGTGTCTCTACTCTTTGCATCAGTGTAGCTTGGCTGCATGGATGCATATTTATAAAGGCCTTGGAGGCATGGATATAAGCTACATATGATTTTTAGCATAACACTTCCCCTTAAGGGTGTGGATGTACTGTGCGAATATGAAAATATGAGCCACCCACTGACAGCAAATCTACTGAGGCAGTATTTCTCAGCATGCACATTAACACACACACACACACACAAACACACGCGCAAGCACACACACAAACACACACGCACACATGTTGAAAGAAATGAGATTCCTGATGAAAGCAAACATGTTAATCAAATAAGTTCAATTTTCCGACCACAGTAAAATGATTTGCACCCTGGCAGGCTGGAGAAGGTTATTTGATTTTTGAATATGAAGTGATTTTTCTCCCTTGTGTTCTCACAACATGTCATCCTCTGAGAGGCCATGATAGGCTCAGCTGGACTGAGGGAAGTTTGCACGACAGTAAATCGTTTCATTTTGTTAATAGAGAGTGGGAGGCCCACCTCCTCAACCTTTTATTATGGGGAAAAAAACAGACGACACTTTTACTGAGCTTATAATGTGAAAGCAGCAGAGATTACTTTATAGTGTGTTATATTCACCCACGAAAACATGATATCGGTGATGCAGCTGCCTCGCAAGCTGTCGGCCTGCTTTTCAAAAGAAGTTCAGCATCTTGCTGCGTCACCTCAGCTCGGGTGAGGAAAGATACAAACATCACTTCATGTCAACTTTTTAACAGTTTGATGATAGAGCACTGATCATCTGAATATTTTCTGCTGATACTTTTTGTACTGATTGGATCCAAATTTAGTTTACACTGCTTGTCACACTTAACTGTTTGCCTCCAACACTGACAAAAGTGTTTGCCTTGTTCCACCTATTTGGCTTTTATATATTGTTCAATTAGCCATATTAATGAGAGCATGTTATACCATTGACTATATTTCAATCAATCAATCAATCAAATTTTATTTGTATAGCCCATATTCACAAATCACAATTTGTCTCATAGGGCTATTTGAAGATGAGTGACATGGAAGCTCCCCAAAAGTGAAGCCAAAGCGCGTTGATCGCCCCCTTGTGGCTTGCTGAAGTATTTGTGATAAATGTCGAGCGCATATAGCAGCAGGACCTCAGAGACTCCATACCCCCGATCACCTATGTGCAGACTATGGCTCCAAATTGGCTCAAAACAGCAGCGCTCGTAAATATAGTGGAGGAAGTGACTATGTGTCGTCCATCTTTAAATACAGTCTATGTCTAATTATATATTATTCTAAGTGTTAAGAGACCGATCAGAGCGCACAACTTGTACAAACCTGTTTCGTTGACTTGACTTAGCTGTAGCCAGTACCAGTTTTTATACTCTCTCCCTGACCCTCAACACTTCCCAAACAAGAAGAACTACTGCCCATGTGCCAAAAAAATGCCCAAGTGACTCAGTTCTTTGTAGCCTATTAGCTTGTTAGCCTGTGGATATTAATTCGGATTCCCGCTGCTGACACACTCCTAAGAGACCTGCTGCTGCAGTTTTGTTAAGTAACACAACTTTTCTTACCTGTTAGAAAGAGTTTGTCCCTTAGAATTTTACATTTTCCACAGCCTGTCTTTGGTACTCTGCACTGAGCCCATTCATTCTGACTGAAAATGTAAATCTTTATAAACCTGTCATGATTTATGTCTGACAATAAATTGAGTTACAGGTTTCACGAGGAGTCCTTGACGGAGTTTACTGCCTCAGAAGGTGAAGATGGATGTGTGAGCCAGAGGAACCGGCTTAGCCATTTATTAAGAATCCATAATTCCACTCTACATGTAGAGTAACCAAATATAGGTTGGAGTACCATTAAATTCTCAAATAAAACTTCAGAGGCTTTTCCTCACTTAATTCAAACTCAAAAAATGTCTCCATCTTCACCTGTTGAATTTGATTCAGTCAGATTCAGATTTCCACAACCTTGTGCCCTTTAACCTCAATGATGACTGAAGACTTGCTCCAGATTTTTCATTTAACAATCTTGAATCTTTTTCTTTATAAGAACATTATAGGTTTATAATGTGGAGGGAAAAAAAACATTTGGAGATTTTCGCAGTTTTGTCAACAGACGCTTAACGTGGAGAAAGGAAAAGACGAACAACTGGAATTAGAGTATGAAAAACTTTAAATATTGAAGGAAAACAAACAAACTCCAAACAGCACAGTAGATAGTAACATGACTTATGACATTAGTTGTATTATGATAGATTGAGCTTTGGCTAACAATTGTCATAATAGCATTAATTCATTGTTTATTTGGGTCTTTTCTTTTTTTGTTGTTGTTGTTCAATCACATAAGCTGTGTCCCAATTAAGGGGCCGCCTCCATCAGAAGGCATTGTCTACGCAGCCCACGAAGGCTGAACTGAACTGCGGTGACAGAATAAGTCTTGGGATGCAGCCTCAGGAGAATGCGGCCCTTAATTGAGAAGTAGCTATAATGATATAATAGTATGCCAGTTTAACATTCCAGTTGTAATCTGTAACTGGTTCCAGTCCAGATAAAAGCTGCTAAGTGAAGGATTTGTTGTATTTTTTACAACAATTTTTTATAGCTTGTTCTCTTTAGTAATAGAGATATTTTGAATAACCTAAAACAACAGAACAAATCAAAGAGGGAGCTGGGCAACAAGCCCACTCTGTTCACAGGAAGAAACCAGGTTACATTCCAGCACAATTACCAGCTGTCGCCATAGTCCTGGCGACAGGTATGTATTAAAAAACACTGGTCACTTTGTTCTGTTCCAACTTTAAACTCTCAAGAGTGTTGTCACACTTTGCTCGGCCCAGCAGGCAATTCTCAAGCCTGTAAGGCTTTCTTCTGTTAAACCTGTTTATTTCTGGTGACAGCTTTATTAGAGCTTTCCACTCATTTGCATAGGTAATCAGCCTGTTCTTTCAGAGCTTGTTAAGATTTAAGATGACAGCCACTAATTGGAAAAGCAAAGGCAATAAAGCAACATTTTAGTTTGAGTTTCCAACTTCCTCTCTGTGCGTGGGACTAATAAAGTGAGGTCCCCGCAGCTTAGGACAGATTAACTTGTTTTGTTTTTCTGGCCACAGATGAAACATATGAAGCGGGTTAATTGCTTTGGCCCAGCTGGTAATGGCAGAGAAATCGCCTAAAGCATATAATCTTTTTAAATCCACGGCTCTTCCACAATGCTGTCTTCAACGGCCAGGAGAGGGAGAGAGTGACAGACAGAAAGCAGATAATGTACATTGACCTGCTGTGTTTACAGCTGCGGTGTTAAACTGACTGCAGCAGCGCAGGAAAAGGAACGATTAATTTGTCCATATTTATAATGATCCGTGCTCGTCCAACACGTCTATCCCACTTCATTCCCACACAATAACACATCCATAGCCCTTGGGGTCATTGTTCAGTCATTTTCATGGGAGCACGAACCCACACATGCACATTTGCTCTGTGGGCCACGAGAGCACGACTCTTTGTGACTCCTGCCGTTGCCAAAATGGAAATTTTAATGAAGTGTGCACAGCAGTGGTCGTCTCTTCACCTTTTCTGGTGCAGGAGAATAGGAATTTATCCACACCGGCCGAAAAATGGAAGAGATGGAAACAAAAAACTATTTTCAGACCCTCCCCTTGTAACACCAATCTTCTTTGTTCCCATACATACCATGTAAGGAGGATAGTGAATTAACATTCGCTGACCTTATTCACTTCAACCATTTCAATGTCACTGGTTCTCTTTTTGGTAGCGTCATGCTTTTTAGCTAGTCCATAGAACTGAGTCACTTTCTGTCATTTTTATTAGAGCAGGTATTAAGGGGTGCAATACAAACTTTCCAATATTTTTTATGGTTTTTACATTTATTTTAGTAAATGTTGACACAGCAACGTGACTCATTAGCTAAAATTCCTGTACAACTAAAGAGTCCAAATAAAGGTTACCGCAGTAGCAGTAGACTTTTATCAAGTCAGGGTATTTATACAGCCCCGCATCACAAACATTGCATCTTTGCAAATAATAATGTTTATTACAACAAACAGTGTATATACAAGTGAATATTAAACTTGACTAATAATAGATCTAAAGCTACCAAACCCAAATTTAGGGAAAGTTGGTCACAGAGGGGAAAAGGAGGAATCCAGAATCCAGGGCAGAGGGGCAAAGTGTGTGTGTGGGGAATCCAGGAGAGTGGGTCAGAATGAATGTGAATGGTGGAGTCTGGGGAACAGTATTTCTGAGGGAAGTGGCTGAGCGTGACTGAGCTCAGCAGGTAAACAAGTGACCCTGAACCAAGAGGAGGACAGGCAGGGTTAGTGGTGGGGCGGGAAGTCACACAAACAATATGAGTCATCATAAACAAGGCTCTAAACTGGCAAGGTTTGGCCAAAACACAATGTCATGACTTAAGTTGATGTTGAGTTCTAGTTCTAGTGATCACATTGGAGGTGATGAATCACGTGTGTGGAGTGAGTGGTGGGACCAAGTAGGATCCGGTGGTCACACCCAGCCAGCAGTACACACTAAAGGTCAAGAAAGCATATAGCTGGGACAGAGAACACACTCATTCACTCCAGACAAGGGTTTGGATTAGACCAATAGACCAATCAATAAGCCACTGGGGGCAATGGTCAATATTTTGAGGCTTCCACTGTAGAAGACATTAGCTGAATACTTTTTAAAGTCCGATGAGTCCACACAAGTCAAAAGTTTCTCCACACAAAGCACACTTTTTATAGGTGTTTAATACGGTGGCCCTGAGAGCTCAACGCACTGCAACTTAAGAAAACACATGCAAGTGGACAAAACACAAGCAAAGTAAGAAAACATCTTCATCAATTTCACAACACAACACAACACATTACAGAAACGCGCTGCAAATACAGAAAACGACATCGGAAGTGTTTCCAGAGGACAGCTAAAAGTGATGGACACGTCCACTTGTTGTTGCCGCCGCAGTTTGGAGTTGTTAAAGTCGGTGTCCGTCAGTGATCTTGGAAAATTTGCTAAACTTTAAACGTTTTTGGTTTATTTTAATAAATAACAAACTTTATTACTGCAGATGTATCCTGTTAACCCTCTGAGACCCACTGGGCCGTATACGATCTCAAATATCATGTTGTCTTTAGAGCGTCATGACTCCTCAACGGTCTGAGCTAGAGACATGCCGTGTTTTCCTGTTAAACTGAATAAACAGCGCTAACAAGCAAGCCCCTGTTTGTGAGGCAATGTATTGTCCATATTGTGCAGGGGTAGGAAACTTTACTATCAAAAGAGCAATTTTGCCCCCTCTTCCGAGCTCTGATCTCACTGTGCGTCTCTCCGAGTGAGTGAGCGGGGGCGGAGCCCCGGGGCCAGTGTGTGTGTGCGCTATTTGGGAGCACACACACACACACACACACACACACACACACACACACACACACACACACACACACACACACACACACTCCCGCTCTTGGTATTTCATGATGGCCTGATACGATGATGATTTAAAAAATGAACGTGACATTCACTCACGTTCATCGTTACGTTAACGTTAATCATATGAAAACTGATTCGTTAAGTTCACCGTTCGCGAAAAATATGCACAACACTGTACAGCCACTGCAGAGGGGCTGAAGAGCCGCATGTGGCTCCAGAGCCGCGGGTTGCCGACCCCTGTGTGGAACCGTATTTGTTTGATGTATTGGACGTTTTTGTGTCTCCTGTGGCAGCAGTGTCCATCACTTTTAGCTGTCCTCTGGAAACACTTCCGTTGTCGTTTTCTCTATTTGCTGCACATTTCTGTATTTGCTGCGCGTTTCTGTATTTGCTGCACATTTCTGTATTTGCTGCACATTTCTGTATTGCTGCACATTTCTGTATTTGCTGCGCGTTTCTGTAAGGTGTTGTGTTGTGTTGTGAAATTGATGAAGATGTTTTCTTACTTTGCTTGTGTTTTGTCCACTTGCATGTGTTTTCTTAAGTTGCAGTGCGTTGAGCTCTCAGGGCCACCGTAGTTTAAGGTCCAGACGACATTTTGGCTCATTAACAGCTATCTGTATATGAATGCAGATAGATTAAAAAGCTAATAGTCGTTTGAGTCAATGTGTTCCACCTCATTTGTTCTCTACATGGAAAGCCTGCTCAAACGTGAAACCTTGCCTCAGATGCTGCATATTCACATGGAGAATATGTTTATAGAGATTAGGGTTTGACAGAGCCAGGCCTCACAATCCCTACAAAAACAACCAGCTTTAGGGTATTTGCATCGATTATACTGGGTACCAAAAGACATGAACAATCAAATGCCAAACCTGATCTAAACTGCACTCATAATCATTATTTATGAGCTGAATAACCACTCAAAGCCAAAGATCATGAATCAAGCAACCAATCGATATATCGATCCAGCTGATCAGTTAATCAAAAACAAGCCATATGAACAAATGATATACAGTCTGAATCAGAGATGATCAATTTATGAGCAAATCCACTATCAATGATCAGTTTTTGAGGAATTGGCATCACTTATCAAAATGAACAACAATTCATGAGCAGACTAAACATGTCAGAGCCTTCAGTCGTACACAGACTAAAAACCTCACACACAATTAAAAGTGTCAAAATTAATGTTCAATTGTCTTCAGATTAATTCAGGTTATAAAAATGAAAACAGTGTTGATGTAGAGTAAATTGTGAAAAAAAGAAAGGAGGAATGACGATCATCTGTCATAATAAACAAATAAACTCTTCAACAAAGCAGATTAAAAGAACATCAATTATGGTTGGTAATTAATCTACGTTGGAAATAAATTTGTGTGAGTCGAGAAAAGAGAAGGGAGTTTCAAAACATTATCTGATGATCAGAGTTTCCTGCAGCTCTCTGCACTGTCACACTTCGACAATAATCTTCAACTAATCACACATCGGATCTTCCACAACTGTGAACGATATTTGCTCTGCACTTTTGTCTGGTGTGTATAGTCTTTATAAAGTTTTGCATATTTGGTCAAATGTTCTGCACTCTATCGTCTGTGTTTAACACTCACATGCAGTAAGTACATGTAGAATTAAACTCACTGAAAGACAACTGCTTGACTTTGTGGTTGATTCACAGAAAATTGCCACCACACACCCACATGCCCTGCATCTGTCAGATCAGTCTTGTAGGCTTTGTTGTAAACCATATTGTGCCCTGGTATATGAACACTCAGAAACAAACAGACAGTGAAAACAGAATTTAATATAATGACACTCAATAGAGCGCAAACATCTGCGAAGGCCCAACAGTCCCCTTATGAAAGCACATTTGAATTCACTAGATCTGGATTTTTATTTGGATCTGCACCAAATTACACACATTAATAAATATCCGTCCCCTGAACATGACTGATTTGTTTTCATCAAGATCCATGAATTATTCTCTAAGAAAAATACATGACAGTGTTGCAAAGCTCCATATTTCACAACGTTCAAAAAAGAAAAGTATCAATCTGATATCTAACAGACAGACAGAGAAATACAGACGAAAACATAACCACAATGGTGGAGATCACTAAAATGGCACTCAGTAGAAAACATACCTCCTCCAAGGCCAAACAGTCCCTTTATATTCAATCCAGCCAAATTCCACACATTCCTAAATATCAGTCTTGAAAGTATGCCTGATTCTTTTTTCAGCAAGATCCCTGCATCATTTCTTGAGCATTTTCCAAAAATGCCATGACATGCTCAGTCTTGCAACATTGAAGAAAAGAAAAAGAGCAGAATTTAAAAAGGAGATACGAGAAAGCTCAATTTGAAAAAAACTTGAGTCGTTGCTTACAAACACAGAAAAAGAGAGACGAGCCTGCCTTTCTCCCACATTTGTTCCCCACTCTTTCCGTCCATCTAGCTGTCAACGCCAGCAGCAGGCCAAGCATTTTAACGCTGTGTTTTTACTTGCAGCACTAATGACAAAGATTATCTGTCTTGAGAAGCACTCAAGTTTCTTTAATATTAAGGCCCATAGAATGGCGTCCTTGCTTTTACCAGAGAAATCAATTTAGGCTGTTTTGTGCCCTGCATGCATTGATGAGCCAGCCGGCTTTACGCTCCTGAAAGAATCCACATCTTTATTTCAGTATGGGAGTCTGGCTAAAATCACATAATTGCTGTGATTACAGCAGCAATTTTGATCTCAGTCTTTCTAAAGTTAATGGCTGAGAGAGGTTGAAGGAAAAAGTCCCAAAGTGGTAAATTGAAGTTTCGCCCATAATGTGAAAGGAATGGAGTTTGGATGCTTGCTTCTCTAGTGTGATTGTACACAACTATTTCCCCCAGCGATCTGTGAGTACATTTTTACAAAGGTTTTAATCAAAGAGCTAACAAACACATGCATGTGGAGAAGCAATTTGATAGGTGTACATTTTCTCAATATATCTGTAACATAGTGTATTCAATCAGAAAAATTATAATATTGGGATGCAGTGAAGTCCACATATCAGAATATAACCAGAGCATCTAGTTGACGCACTTTTATCCACGTATATTACCTGAGATAGTAAAAAAAATCGGCAAAGGTTATTCCACCACACTTTATCACGTCACACACACACGACTCATACTCTGTTACTGTGTTGACTTCAGGATAGCTTTAGAAATGTATAAAATTAAGACACTTTCTGAGAGTTAGATGAGGAGATGGATGTCACTCATGTGTCTTTATAGCAAACATGACGATGAAGCTGGCTGTTGTCAAGCTTAGTTTAGCATTCATACTGCAAACAGAGGGAGAGAAACAGCGCAGCTAGCTGTGTCTAAAAGTGACGAAATCTGCCTCCAAGCACTTCATTAACACCATTCATTGATGGAGGCACTATCTGGTACAGAGCCAGGGCCGTACACAGTAAAGGGGGCTGCAAAATGTCACCGAAAGAAACATACTACAAGGAGACGCACACACGCACGCACACACACACGCACTCACACACACACACACAGAGCGGAGCAGTAGAGAGACAGGTGAAGGGAGGACGACGATGACAACCCATTGACACAAAACGATGCAAAGGGAATGGGAAATAGATGCCATAAAAGTAAAAGAAGAAGGAATAAAATACCTCAGGGAACTCTACAAAGTGACTACAAAGTGACTACACAGAGAAGCAGAGCAACACAAGAACATGCAAAATGACTCAAAATAAGTACAACATAACCAGAATTAGATGTAAAGTATCTAAGAAAAAAATGTCTGTAAAACAACTAGATTGGAATGACTTCTATTACCTTTCACACAGATAGTCATGTTCTCTGCTGGAAGAACTATAATAACTCTAGTGATAAAGTTCCCCCGCGCACAATACTTGAGAGTACTCAGCCTGAAACTGCTTGCTTGACTTGGCTGTTTGACCTTTGTTGTGCAGAAGGATGTTTGTGCCAAGTTTGGCACAAGAAGGCTGTTTTTACATTCACCAGCTGAAGTGGGAAAGTTTCTCTCTCCGTGTTCAGTTTTAATCCCAGTTCAACATGTGTGAGAGCGATGTTGTGGCATCACACTAGTTTGGAAGTCCAGCATGCAGCAAACTCATGTGATGGCAACTTGACACCTACAGTACTTTTCAATGAAGTAGTAGACGTCATGGTTCAGTAGTTCAAGTGATTTCTTTGTAAATATTTATAGCTTCGGATTGTGTATGGAGTAAATACAATTTTAAGATTTTTTTTGGAATGCCATGCTGAGTTCTGCCTTCCCGCAGAGGAAGGTGAAGACTTTATGAATGTTTTAACGGTTCACTGGGCCACAGACGCAGCGGGACTGATCCCGGTTCTGACGGTGTCCTGTCCAACTGTGACACACTGGTCAGTGTGTTTGTGAGGGAGAGAAAACAGCAGTGTGGCAAAAAGTGCTGGACAAAGCTCTGCAGTGAAGTAACAGCACAAAGTTAGAGATATTTGATGTTCTCTCACAGCAGCCAGGTGTGTGATGATGTGTGAATCCTAATGCTCTATCTTGTTTATGCTGCCGTGTGCACAGGTACAAAATAACCCTTTGTTATGAAAAGTGTGTGTATTTTTCTTCATGTGTCACAGACACCCCATTCATATTAGTACATTAAAATTGTTGTTGTTTAATGGAGGGTTGATTATTGGTGAGAAAAGAATTCACAATATATATTCTTACATGAAATCATTGTGTCATATTTTTAGCAAGTCGTACTGTATACAGTATACAGTATTTTGATACAGCCGACCTTTCATGACACAATGGAACAAGTTGGAAATAGTCACTGAAACGTGGCCCATTAAGACATGTTAACCAGGAGTCACATTTCCAAGCTGCTGCGCTGCACGGCACTGCTGGAGTCCTGATTTTATAATCACGGCATCATCTGACAAAATCCCCACGCACATAACTTAAAGACGAGGAGTGTGCTTCTTCCATAGTTACATGCAAAATGGTCACACTGAGAGAAAGTAAGAAGGGACAGAGTATTTTACATATAAAAGAAACATCTGGACTTGATTCACATACAGTGCACAACTCAGTAAATGTAGCGAAAAGTGCGGTAAGTTGGCAACCCTCTGTAAAGCTGTTTTCAGACATGTCTTGTCGAGGATCTCGGAAGAATTGGGTCTGGACTTTTGGGTGGGGGGGATTCTCTGCTCAGACTCAATTGCAACAGACAGAGGCAGGACGTCACGTATTAACTCCACTACGGAGATCACGTGAATGGATTTACCGCACATCGACAATGGCGTCGGCTCTTATCACCACAAACCCTCTTTGTCTTCTATGTGTCGGATGTTTTTCACACGTACACCTTCCCCAAAGAAACTGCTCTTTTAAATATGTTTGTATTGTACTTCTTTTTCTACTTTTCAATACTACTTGACACTAACAGCTAGCACGCTAAGACTCTGAACTAACAAAGTGAGCATGGTAAATGTTATAGCTGCTTAAACATAAGTATGCTGATGTCAGCGTATATCTGGAAGCACCTGTGCACACCCTGTCTCACACAATCTTAATGTTGCGTTCATACTCAGTTGTACCAATGTTGTAACTTGATAACTGTTAAACCCACAGGAAATGATTTCTGCTTCTTCACAGCTTCCTCTTAAATCAGTCTGTCCTACTTTGTGGCCAAAAGTCTATGAAAAAAACATATATATTTAAAAGTAACATTAAAACTAACACCACAAAATGCTGATGAAGTTGTAGTGTTTCGCAGGTGTGTCCAACATAAACACGCAAATGCATCTGTCATGCAACACTACATGTACCCAATGCATATGACACATACTCAGTGGCACCATAATCATAGTAATTTGTTCCTCTCTGCACACTGTGTGATTATTGTACATCCACAGTGCTTAATTACCATGATTGCTAGTTCCGAGGGAATTTCAACAGGACATATCTGTCAGTGCAATACAGATGGTGTGTCAAGAGACATTGGTGCTTTAAACTACAAGGAGAGAAATGGGACCACTTGAACAGAGTCAGAATCCAGACCCTGCCTTTTGCCTCCCGCACACCCTCTTCATTAACATTTCACTGTAAATTTATGACTAAATGTATGAAACTATCCGAAATGCAATCACTTGTGGATTACTAGAGATGTGCAACTTATTTGTTTTGGTTGTGGAAAAAAACAAAACAATTATAAAGCAGTTTTCTATGACTTCACACCCCCACACAAACTCTTTCAACTGTACGCCACGTGAAAGCTCTTCCTGCCTCTTGTCAGAGCTGTTTCCTGTGTCGGGTGTTCCACTCCACTTCAATGTGACACAACCTTCGCGGTGATCGTGCTGTGTGATTCACAAGGAGGGGTGGATATCGCAGTTTCATTCTCTCGCCTGCATTTTCTCACAGAAGCAAAAGATGTCGAACAATACTTGGCAAGGAAATGAAACAGCACTTTATACGAAGTACCCAGTCTTCGCTCTAATATTTGGATCTATTACGGCACTGGGTCTGCCTCTCAATGCTCTGTCACTCTGGATTCTGCTCTGCCGCCACAGCCTCACATCCCCCAGCACTGTCTTCATGGTCAACTTGGCAGTCTCAGACCTGCTGCTCGTCATCACCTTGCCCATGAGGGTCTACTTTTACGCCTCGGGCACCTGGCAGCTGGGCAGTATTGCATGCGTCTGTACCACAATGCTCTTTCGCAACAACATCCGCTCCAGCTCCATCTTCATCACTTTCATCAGCGTGGACCGACTGCTGGCTGTGGTTTATCCCCTGAGGTCACGCCATCTACGGACCTCGGCCAACGCATGGAGAGCTGTTGTGCTCCTGTGGCTGTTTGTGTTGGGGCTGAACTTACCGGAGAGTGTGGCTTTTTCAAAATTTTTAAACGGGAGAAATGATTCATACTGTTTTGAATTTAGGCACATTTCGAATCGTCCTGTATCTACCACCACATATGTTCATGTGGCGTTAGTGTTAACCATGCTGGCAGTCAACCTCGTGTGCACTGCTATGGTGTCTTGGACCCTACGCAGACATCTGAATGAATCTTCCAGGGTCAACAACAAGGTGAATGTCATGGTGATTTTTATCATGAACTTGACGATGTTCACTGTATTGTTCTTGCCTGTGTCACTGATTGCTTTCTCCAACGACGTGGGGGTTTATCTCACACCACTGACATGTCTTGCTAGTTGCAACTGCTGTCTGGACCCAGTGTTGTATTACTTTTACTTAGATGGCTTCTGGAAGAAAGAAGAGGATGTGGAAATCTCTCTGGCAAGAGAATAGTTTTCGATGACGATAGACAGTGACAGGTGGAACCACTTCACAGAATGTACATGATTTGTTTGTGTGTGGATGTGCGATGTGAAAATCAACACCTGTAATAGTATATTTTATAAATAAAAATTTAACTTTTACATTAGACCTTTATTTTGTGTGTTTTCTAAATCAGATTTGTATCTTTTGTAAAAGGGTTCCTTTGAACTTATGTTTTACAATACAAAACTAGAATCCACTAGATTTACATTTTTGATCTATCACCAGATTCTCTTTTTTAACTTTCTTTTTCCAGATTTAGGTCACTGTTGTTGAGAAACTTTCTGTGGGTGATTTTTCCTTTGTGTGTGAAAAAGATCTTCACCAAATTGTCATGCCCCTTACCCTGACTTTGACCTTCACAACCACCAAATACCTTAATGTAAAACTAATCTAAACTTAATTCTGAACTAAACATTAAAACCCTAAACAGCCATTTTCAAGTGTTTCTGAAAGTGAGGAGCCTCCAAAATGTCCTTACCCTAAATGTCCTCAAACCACAAGGTCTAATGGTCAAACTCAGAAAAATCTGAATACACGGTGCTACTAGTCAAAAACTCCACAGCGTAGTAAACTCAATTCAAATGTTGTTTTTTAAAATTAGATTAGATTGAATAAGTTAAACCTGACTTACCTAAATGCAATGTAGCTGCGAGCTGGATGAACACAGACCAAACAATCAGACCTTTTGGACAAGTCGATTTGCAGGCACTGGACTAATTCTACCAGTAACAGAAGGTGCAGTGGCCATTCATGAAAAATGATGCAACGCACAGTTTGTGTACGGAACACTCCTGGGCACAATGATAATCTATGGACATTGGTGTTCAGTGACACATTATCAAAGACATTGTATGAAGTCAACCTCAACACAGGGTGTCCAAGAGGAAAACCATTTCTCTCAAAAATACAAGGTTACATTTTGCCAAACAACATAGAAAAGAAGCCCGAAGAATGTTGGCAGCACATACAGCGGTCAGATCAAACCGAAACATGGTTGATGGAATTTAGTCTATGATTACGGACTTTTGTTGCAGTGGGTTGTTGAGATTTATATATCCAGTATATCTCAAGAGGCTCATGGTCTTACGTTATCCTCCGTCATCCTGCGTCATCCTTATCAGCTCTTCCTTTGGTTGCTTTTAACGTCATTTGGCACCGCCTTGTGTGGGTCTTTAGTCCTAAATCCTCTGATGCAGCTGAGGCTGTTGTGCTGTTTTTCAGTGTCTCATTGCATGTGCCAGCAGCACTCCAGTCCTCTAAGCTTTGCCAAACGGAGGGGCATCTGTATATGCCTGTACCAAAGTGATCCAAAAAAAAGGATCTGGATTTTAAACAATCCAGATGTAAGGTCTGGAAGAAGACTAAGGGGGGTTTGTTGTTGACAATTAGGACACTCCACATCGCTACTTGATCATGTGTACATGGAAAAATAACAGCACATAACAACAACACCTCAACAACACCCTCACATGCATCTTATTTTCTTTCTTAGCTCGGCCACAGATGGAACAAAGCCAAACGACAGGAACCACGTGTTCACTGTTCATCCTGCGTGACGACAAGTGGAGAAAGAGATGATTCACACCACGGCTCTCAAACTGTGGTCTGAGTTTTTCACTCTCAACGCATGTCACTTCCCAATAGTAAGCGTGACATTATGAGAAATTGTTATTTGTATGCATTTAATACTGAGCCTTCTGAATAATGTCAGGTCATCGTTAGTGCAGCAGGTGGCCGCATCTTGCTTCATCGTGACCTTTCGTAAATTGGAGACCTGCGTGGAGGTGGTTCCATCCCTCAGGCAGCTCCATATATGTTTTATGTGACCTTTACCTGGGCCCTCTACTTGGGGAAGTTGAATGCTGAGAGGTGAAAAAAAAAACAGTTCTTCATCAACCTCACCTCTTGTGTTGATTTTTAGCCATAATACACCACAGTGCTGCAGTTGCTGTTTGTTCAGTCTGGTCTGTACACTGCCGAGGCCATGAAGTCAAATTAATTTTAGCTGCGATGTTGCCTCAACACCGAGCAGCCTGTACGTGTGAGCTTCTTTTCAGCGAGGAGGGGATTGTTTTTCTGTGTGGTAGAAATTGGCTTGATTTATGCTCACTGGGAAACGTTTGAGGTTTCCAACAAAACAGTGCTTCTCATCCGTGTTTGTATTTATTCAAATTTGATTTGTGTGTGTCTGATTTACCTTTTAGAGTCGGTAAGAGCTCTCCATCTGTAAGTGACTGATATGGCAGATGTGGAGAGACGGGAGGGTCTGACTGTGGCATGAATGGGTCTGGAAAGGCCGGTCACAGTCCGATGACCCTGTACTCCAGAGGTTAAGTGAGGAAATGCACATTCTTTGTGTGTATATGTGTTCTCTATTTCCTTTTTTCCCCCTACACACGCATGCACGCACGCACGCACGCACGCGCGCGCACACACACACACACACACACACACACACACACACACACACACACACACACACACACACACACACACACAATAACATAAGAACACCACAAAAAAATCCCCTAAACAGACACATTCAGGTCTGCTAGCATTTCTGCCAAAACCCACAAACAAGCCTGTTGTGCTGTAGCCAAGTCTGCCTCCGACCAGAGGAGGCCTGCTATTCAAAGACGGCAGCAGCTTTGGTGACTGTGGAGAGTGGAGCAGCACAAAGAGCCAGAAACAGAGCCGAAGAGGGGGGGGGGGGAAACAGGGACAGAGAATAATAAATGCTGAGCTACTGAATGGACAGAGAAAACACGGAAGAGAAGAAGAAGAACAACAAACCTACAGCATCTGAGGTCTTGAGAGAACCAGAATCATTAGAGCAGACAGACTTGTGCAGGAAGCTGCTCTGCCCAAGCACAGTATGACACAAGGGGGCTGTGTACATTTATATTAAAACGACATCCATAGAGGTTTCATTCCCAATCACTGCACTGCTGCGATCGAAAAGGATTCGCTGATAATCCAAGAGGCAAAACAAATGAATCGTGAAACATTTTCAATCAAAACTCCAGGATGTAATTTGGATTTAACCTTTTTCTAGACAGTGTGCGAGCTGGATGATTGAGCCGACGTAACATCATTATTATATAATCTTAAAATCTGTGGGAGTAGAGTCACAGCACGAAAACAACTTGTCAGAAAACAACAGATAGGACAACAACAAGCACTAGGTTTATGATGTCAGGCCTGTAAACTGCACTGCTTACGTATGGAAATCTGTTTTTGGCAGCAGAAATTGATAGCAGTTTTCACAATGCATGCTTTTATTTTGGTTTGACACTAAATATGAAATAGTCAACATTTATCCAACACCCTAGAGAAAAAGTTCTGCTTTTTACAACAACAGTTAGACGAAAAGCTTGGAATCACTCCCCGGATTGTACACAACATATATCTAGACTTGCAAGCAGTAGGCTTAGCTTAGCATAAACACTGGGGGAAACAAGTAGCCACCTACAAGTATCAATTAAAATGTGCTATAATATCGTACTTGTTAAACACCAAAAGCAAAAGTAGGATACAAACAGTTTATAATGTGGGGGTGGGTGCTTTCAGCTGGTTGCCTGGCAACCTCACTGTCACGGCAGTCAGAGCAAGGGTGTTTTCTCTTCAGCTGCTTTCTGACATCATCTGAACTTTCTGCTGAGTTTCTCCGGCCAGCGCCGTAATAAAAACTCTGGATAATGTTCGAGTGAGCCCATGTTAGAAAAACAGCAGGAGATTCTCTGGAGGATTCACTGAGAGCTAGTGGGTGTGTTGGTAACGTTTCTTAAAGCAACAGATGCAAAACCACAACAAAAAACAGAACAAATATCTCAGGATGGAAAAACAGAGTTTGTGGTGATACGGGCTGACGCCATTCTCGATGTGATCTTCAGCGGAATTAATAGGTTGCATCCAGTGTTGTGCAAGTTCACACCTCTCATGAACTAGCTCAAAGTTCAGTTCATACAAGTAAACATGAATAGTTCACGTTCATAGTTCACCATTTAAATTCTGAACTAGTTCATAGTTCAGTTCATTTCATAGTTTTAAGGTGGAAAGTGAGAATGAAAGACTTAACTTGTTTTTTAAAGAAAACTTTATCCATCACTACCCCTTGCCTTAAACTGTACTTCATATGTATCAATTCCTAAAAGAAATGTTTTTTTTAATTTGTTTTAATTATTGCGAATTTTGCCTGTTTATTTATTCATACCCTGCACGAGTTTGTCTACCTGTTGCTGGGAAATCCTACCCTTGAAGGCTGCAGACAATGTGGTTTGGGTCATTTGGGGCTGTTGGCAGGGGGTCTTGGTCTTTTTTTTACTTTCAATTACTTGGAGATAACTTTTTAGGCTAGCTGGATGCTTCAGCTCCACATGCCGTTTTAAATTAGATGCGGATGAGGCTGACGTCCGGACTTGCTTTTTCAGCGCAGGACGACACAATTTGCACAGAAAGGTGAGATTTGTAAAAATCCCGCAAATAATAATAAGGTGCATCGGATGTAATCGCTGAGTCTGCGTCTCTGCTTTCACTTGCCATTTTTATATGAGACCGAGAGCTGTTGTCTTGGAATGCGTTGCTTGTTTGGACTACATGTGTGTGCGATGAATCATGGGTAACGTAGTGCGAAGTCGAGTTAGTTGGTTTAGGTTAGGCTACATCGCGGACATTGTACGGGCACTGAGCAACGACATGGTGCAAGCATTTCGATTTAGACAGCGTCTCTCCTCAGGAGAAGGAAAACATTCCGTAACGTTTCAGCTAGACCTCAGATAATATGAACGTGTTCACCGTTCAAATTCATTATTTGTCATTAAGTTGCGTTCAGTTCATCGTTCTCATAAAAATGAACGTGTTCAATGAACGCATTCTTTTGAACTCGTTCATGCACAACACTGGTTGCATCCTGCCTCCACCTACTGCGTCACCCCTTAGGGACCCGATGGTGCGGACTTCCTCCAGAGTTCATGCTAACTGACTGCTGTTGTAGCTTTATGTTCAGCAGCCACACGTGAGTGGTATCAGTCTTCTCACCTCTTGACCTGGTTAACTAGTTATTTCATTAATTACTCAATGTCCTAATTTCTTTTCTTCAATCGATCATTAATTGGTTTAAGTTTATTTCCTTTGTTACACCCTGTGTTACTCTGTGTGCAGTTTTAACTAATAAACTAACCTGTTCATTGTAAAAATCTGCATTAAATAACTTCACAACAGCTGCTTAACTTTAACCAAAAATATGTGTCACTGTGATGTTTGCACAATGTAGAGCAAGCAGAAATTATCGCTCAGAAATGAATAAGCCCACGGATGTCTGGAAGGGTAGAAAAAATTATACTTGTAAATTAACCGTACCATGTATGCAATTTTTAATGAATAGTCTAAAACATGCAAAACCATTTGAATGTTCCTTTAATGTTTTAATGGAAATGGGACGAAGACAAAAAGCAGAGAGCAAAAGTTTAGGTTCAGTAAAGTTAGTTCAGAATGAAAAAAAGAAAAGTGCGTTTTCCTTGTCTGACGAGAGAGGAAATAATATTTGCTTTTATAGTTTTCAGTAATGGGATTGAGAGATGTGAGAGACTTTGAGCAGATGACAACTTCTGGCCCAGTTCCTGCCAGCGAGGCGAGGCAAAACGGGGCCAGAAGGCATTCTCGTAGCTCCAGACCTCTGCATGATGTAGGCGGCATCAAAGTGGCATCACCGACACTTCCTCAGAAAGAGCCGGGGGGTAAAAGCCAGGGGGATGATGGTCTATCTCTTTGCCTCTCTCTACCTCCTCTCATCCCTCGTCCCCCTCCTGCTCCTGAGCCAGCTGTCAGTGGGAGCATGCGGAGGCACTGCACTCTGTCAAACACACTAACAGGAGAGCGAGGGTGGAGAGGGGTGGATGGAGAGATCTGAACGCGGTTACAGTGGCGTGATTAGGCTGTGTGTCGAGCCGAGGAGAAGATGGAGGCATTGGGAGGAACAGAGGGTGAAAGAGGAGACGTGGGCTGAAAGATGGGACCAATAGAAAACACAAGAGGGTGATCACTCGAGTCAAAATGACCTCTCAGCTGAGGGACAGATAAGTGGAGGAGGAAGCCGCTGGTTGATTGTCCAAAGGCACGAGATGGAGGATTTGCTGCATCGTGTCCAAGAGCAGCATCAGGCAGGACGGAGATTGACAGGAACAGCAGCAGGGAGCTATCTGGCCTGGACCTGCTCTGCAATCTCAAGTTGAAATGTATCCCATGGGAAGAAAAAAAAACATGACATTTTCATGTCAATGTCTAAACACGTTACCTAAAAGCTAAAGCGCAAACATTAAAATTCACCCTGAGGCCAGACTTCCAAGTAATTTCAACATACTCAGGATATCTTATCGTCATGTGGCCTCACTGAGCTGAAGCCGGTGTTTGCAGCATATGGGCACAAACGGACAAGTTCCGGGCATCAGAGCGGCAATATTTTACAAATGATAAGCAAAGTATCATACCAGAAAATATGTAAAGAAATTGAATCCATAATCCAGACAAAAATAATCATCTACAGCTGCCAAACAAAGAAGGACACCTGCAGAAAATGTGCAAATGTGTAAGTTAATAATCTTATAATCATCGTCTTATTTCATCGCTGCATCTTTATGGCATGTGTAGATCTCACAATAATTAAATGTGTGTATTACATTAAAATAATGCATTGCTTAGAGTTACTTTTATTGTGTGCATGACAGTATTAGCCTTTTTCTTTCAGCTGGAACTCTAGCTGTGTCAAACAGACTTGGCAGCAAACAACAAAATGAAATATAAAAACAGGATTAAAAGCAGTACATAGTTTTGCTTTCATATCTTTATATGACTGTATATAATGCTGGGTGATGAATGTCCACTTCCTCCCACCAGCCAGAAGTGAAGTCACGATATCCAAGATATGAACGCTGCCACCTTGCATATTTAGAGCCGGAGTCTCCGCAGTAGCAATCAGGGGACGGAGCTGTGTTAGTGAGATCTGTTTTTATAGCATCATAAAATGAGATTAAAATCAAACTTACCAGAAACATGAACACTTGAACATCATATGTGATGTGGTGTGAAATTCCTAAAGTGACATAAAACGTCTTTGAGAAAAATGTATTTGATGTCCTTGATTTTTTTATTTGGTCCATGTCCCACCCACTAACATGGAGGAGTTGTTGGTTTATGACTTTTACTGCAGTCTATGGTACAGATCTCTGGTGTAAGAAATGTTTATGACGGGCGTTCACTCCTCTGTGATTATACACCTCATAACAACACAATGGCCCCATTGGTTGCAGCGATGAGGGAATATGGCTGATCCTTTCTCTGCATGTGTTCAGTAAATGATCATATTAAGATGCATGAGTGAGCTCCACTATCCGTCACACTCGCTGTGCACAGAGCGATCTCCAACCACACCTGCTTAAAATGTGTCCGTCCAGCAGCAGCCCTGGGTGTTTAGTCCTCAGATGAAAGACAAATGAGAGAATCTACTTTAAACTGTTCATTTCTGCAGCTCTATATTTTCATCGTCACATTGAAAAACCACATTCAGTCCCAGCACTAGCTCGGCCATTTATACTACTTATACTTGCATTGTCAATTATATAGTATTCTGGGTTCGATGATGGTGCTGAATTATTCACAACTCATACATATCTCTGCAAAGTGCCTGAAATGCAACGTGCAGGTTATTGTCGGCTGTAAGTCTGCATCGCGACAAAAGCATCTCTGCGTCGCACTGTGGGGAAATGTCACCCAGGTGCACAGAGGGTGACTCATTAGCGGCGCGGCGCTCTGCGGCAGTGGATCATAAATGGCTGTGGCGTGAGCCCTGGGCGGCCCTGAGATTTGACTCAAAGAGCACGAATCGATAGGAAACCAAACTGTTACATCTACTTCATTAGAGCTCGACGAATTTGTGATCAGGACTTTCCCCGCATAGTTGATCTCATTGCAGCGCTTGCAGGTCAGGTGTGGTTTTTGACTTTTTTATTCAAACCCTTGCTGGTGCTTTGCTTGTTCTGGGAGGAGCGGGCCGACAGCTCTCACAGCCCATTGTGTATTTATTACCCTGCATTGCAATCATTAACTTTAAACTAATATCCTCATCTTCCACTTATTGTTTCCATTCTCATTTAGCAGCCTACACAGCAAATGGCCTCCTATTACGTGTGTCACTAATATCTCCCAAAAGTGAAACACTTACAGGAGACAGATAGGATGCTCATTAAAGTCCTCAGCCAGGTTAGATTCGCCCTAATGCCCTGCACAGTACGAGAGGAACTTTGTTTTTGTTTTTTTCCCCCTCCGGACTCAGCGCAGACAGATGGACACAGTGTGATGTCACATTAGTATCATAGCTTGCAGTTCACTACTCCCAGGGTGGCGGCTACGGCAAAGCCTGGTGGGCATAATGTGTGTCAATAATGGGGAAAAAAAGGCAATGAAAACCTGGAGAGCAGAGAGGAAATCCTAAGGAAATTGGCCATTTGCAGCTGGTTGCAATTTTGAAAATAGCCCTAATGAAAAAAATAGAAGTATTTTGCCTGATGCAGCCCAGTCACTGATATAAAAAGTCACATTAAACCCAGAACATATCCTGTGTCGCTGCAGCCCCCAGGTGACTTGCCTTGCTAGATTAAGATTAGTTATTTTGTGCACAGCTTTTTCTGCTCGGCCGTATTTGTTTTTCCCTGATTAATGGCTGTAATTTGTGGAAGATCTGTAGTTCAGCTGTAAAGCTTTGTGGAAACGATTCGCTTTGTATTTTATGTCCTCAAATGTTCTCAAGCTATGGAAAAGCATTATTTGATGATATAGGGAGCAAGATATGAAAAGGGACCTATGTATTCATTGCTTTCGTGGCAGTGTTTGGGCTCCTATTAAAGTAATACTATAATAATAATTAAACTAGGCTGTAACTCTATATTTTGCTCAGGCCCCACAAAGGTTTGAAGAAACCATGGCTCATTTCCGCTGTTGCTTTAAGCCCAGGAAAGCGTCTTTGTTAACGAGACACCACTTAGGTCATCTCCCAGTGAGACGAAGACCAAATTAAATTTCATCACGAGCTGGTGTGGATTCAAATCTTTGCATTGTCATCTGTTTGTATTATTATTTTTTCTCTCCCTGTAGATAACGCTGGAAATATATTCTCTGCCTCCCAGAATAATCCTTAACCAGCAGAGATAGTCAAAGAGAAAAGTTCCTTTGACATAGGCTACTCAGGAAAATTGAAAAAGTTATTATTAATCCTGCTGCCCTGGACCAACAAACACACATGCATCACACACGCACACACACGTGTATGCCAGCAACACATGCCTACAAACACCTAATAGACAAACTGAAAGAATTAAATCAGGATTTTTTTCCCCCCTCTGTGAAACATTGGAAACAGTCACACATTCTGTTTGGCAAAACAACTTCTCCTGGGATTTGAAAAGAATTCATTGCATATTTGAGAGAGCAGTGACAATATGAAATTTAAGAAGCAGTATAAAGACTATGATGAGAAAAATACCAGGGTAAATGTGGTGGAATTTCTGTTGTATTAAAGTCCAACTCTGCCTATTTTTTTCCCTTTGAATATTTTAAATTAAACTTTTTTTGGGGGGTGATGACAGAGAATCAACAAACTTTAACGTTAACATGAAAAAACATACATTAAACAAAGGATTGAAATAATAAAGTAATTACCGATGAAATTTAAGTCAAAGTCGAAATTATTGAGTTCAGGGATATGACTGCAGACATTTTTTGGGACAAACAAAACAGTAGATGCACACCTGCTGCACTTTTTTTCTGCATGGCACAGAAAAGACAAGATAAGATGAGATAAGGTAAGATGAGACAAGATAAGATGAGATAAGGTAAGATGTGATAAGGTAAGATGAGATAAGGTAAGATGAGATAAGGTAAGATGAGACAAGATAAGATGAGATAAGGTAAGATGTGATAAGGTAAGATGAGACAAGATAAGATGAGATAAGGTAAGATGAGATAAGGTAAGATGAGATAAGGTAAGATGAGATAAGGTAAGATGAGACAAGATAAGATGAGATAAGGTAAGATGTGATAAGGTAAGATGAGACAAGATAAGATGAGATAAGGTAAGATGAGATAAGGTAAGATGAGATAAGGTAAGATGTGATAAGATGAGACAAGATAAGATGCGATAAGGTAAGATGAGACAAGATAAGATGAGATAAGGTAAGATGAGATAAGGTAAGATGAGATAAGGTAAGATGAGATAAGGTAAGATGAGACAAGATAAGATGAGATAAGGTAAGATGAGATAAGGTAAGATGAGATAAGGTAAGATGAGATAAGGTAAGATGTGATAAGGTAAGATGAGACAAGATAAGATGAGATAAGGTAAGATGAGATAAGATAAGATGAGATAAGGTAAGATGAGATAAGGTAAGATGAGATAAGGTAAGACGAGATAAGGTAAGATGAGATAAGGTAAGATGCACCTTTATTGATCCGCCTTAGAGGAACTAGGAAAAACATTATATAGATATACAATCAAAATAGAAACAAGGCTGTTTTTTGTAAATGCATTATTGTTTTGTAATTGTGCAATTTGCCGAAATTCTTTGCCAGATATATATGTTGCACAATTAATTGCATCCAATTAAGCAAGAACAAGTACTGTAGTATTTAAATCACCTACATGCTTGTGGCCCTCATTATGGCATAATCATGATAATTACAGCAGCATGCACTTCTGTACTGACTTTCGATTCATTGTGTATACATGGCAGCAGCAACACTTTCTTTATGGGCTTTTAATATCCCACATTGTTCACTATCCAGGGACCTAATAATGGAGTCAGCCACAATAAAACACGGCGCTCAATGCTTTTGCAAACTACAGCGGCTATTGATCCCTCCTCAGCGAGAGTAGCTGGAGAGGGCTGGGACGCTCCGGAGCTATGGAGGAGGGAGGAGGAGAGAGGGGAGGGCGCAGGAGGAGAGAGGGAGGGATGGAGAGAGGAAAGAAAAAGCGCCTGCATCCATCACTCTCGCTCTCCTCCCTGTGACGTCGCTCGGACTGGTCCCGGGCTGCGCTGCTCTCTCTGGTCCCGTCTCGGCACAAACCCACTGGAGTTGCTGCCTCCACCATCCTCCTCCCAGGCTGCGGTGCGCTGCGGTGCGCTGCGGGAACCCGGTGTCCTTCTGCTCCACGCTGCCTGCCTTGTCCCACATACATCAGCCAAGTGTGTTTTTGTTTTTTTGACCAGCACTCTCTGCCTGAGGAGACGGGAGAGAACCGAACCCGAGGCGCTGAGTGAGAAGAAGGAGAGGGTGGAGAAGGAGAAAGAGAGAGAGAGAGAGAGAGAAAGAAAGAGGAGAAGAAGAGAAGAGGTCGCCGTGCAGTCCCTCTCCTGGCCCCGGGCGCAATCTCCGCCGAGAAGATGCTGAGAATAGCCGGTGTGTTGGCTGTAGTGGCTCTGGGGTTGAGCGCCGCTCACACCAAAGGTACGTGGGTGAAGGGCAACTTGCTTTGTGTGGTGCGCATCTGCGTGTGCGCTACGGCTCAGCGATGCATGTTGGCTGTGTGTGTGTGTGTGTGTGTGTGTGTGTGTGTGTGTGTGTGTGTGTGTGTGTGTGTGTGTGTGCGCGTGTGTGTGTGTGGATGGAGAGACGTCCATCATACACACTCAGAACTGGACCATCTGATCTGATATCAGCTGGACTGTATGTGTGTGTGCGTGTGTTTGATGATCACTCCTTAAGAAAATGATAATTCTCCAGTGCTCCTCTGGGACTCTGGCTCTTAATTACTACACAGCTCCTGCAATAGCACTTGTGTGTGTTTGTTTTACGGTCTCTGGCATCCACAGGCTACAGCAGTTCTTCCGAGACTTGTGTTTCACGCGCTGCTCACTACAGATCTTGCTGTGACCTTATTATAGCCTAGTTTTTGTGGGGGGTTATCTCATGTTGGACCTGCGGTTTTGCATCATCTTCTCGTTTATTGCAACATTACTAATATCCTTTGTCTGGCGCTAGACGTAGGAGGATCACATGGTTGGGTGCTAATGGACAGTGGGTCTTAGTAGTTAAGGTATGTTAGAGATTGTAGAAAGTGGAGCAGATATAATCTTTTTATAAAAGTATTTTTTGTGTGTTTCAATTTATTATTAACACCTCCCCCCCCCCACTGCTTTTCAGCATGTTTGAAATTGAAAGTGGGCAACACATAAGCGTAACAGCGGTGTTTGTTGGTGCACGTGTGTCCCATAATTAGCTCGCTGAGGATCTAAGGAGGACGCCCACTTAAAACACAATCCACACAACTCACTGTCGGATAGATATCCTCAAGAAACAAATATGAAAGTTCATACCTGGGGGTGCAATAAAAGTTAAGCTTCTTTTTTTCCCCCAGAATAAAAGCTTTCACAAAGTACTGCACACAGTAATGAAGCCGCCTGAAAACAAGTGTAGTAGTTACATATATAAATTAAAGCACAGGCTCTATTTATCAGTATAGGCTCATTTAATGCACAGCTGCAATTAGCTCATTAAAGTTCCAAAGCATGTGAAGAATAATCCCCAATGCAACATACTGTCTATATGTGATGATGACACCCAGATGTCCTACATGTGTGCCATACTGCTGGCAGCTTTGCTTCAGCACCTAGTTCATTTTAGGTCTAACAGTTCTATCCCCATGGCACCGGGACCTCTCAATTCTCCAATGAGCCTGGTATGTGCTGTGGGTAAGTGGGTAAACGCTGCAACAGGTCCCTGCTAATCGACTCCCTGTGGGCCGAGGCTGGCTTTCGCACAGCGATTTAACAAGGTGACACCTGTCAGTCGCGTCTGGCAGCCAAGACACACCACAAGTGTAATAAACTGCTCGTCCTCCTTGCCTCCTCGCACACGAAAGAGCTTCCCCGCTGGTCCGCTGGCTGCCTGCAGCTGGAGCCTCTGTGGCATGTGCAAGGAAAACATATGCTGATGGTCCTGCTGCAGGCCGTGACCCGGGCCACAGGTCAAGCCTCTTCCTTACCTTCATAGGATTTACCTGCGTGAACCGATGTGATGAGGATGGATGATGTGCTGTGCTCATGGATCAGTGTGCCTGTAAACTCCCACAGAGACTATTTGTTACCTGTCTGGGGATACTGCAGATTAACCTGTTCATATATTTTCATCTAGTAATACGCTCATATTTCCAGCTAATACAGTAATAAATAACTGAATAGTTGCATTGTAAGGGCTGATTTATTATTCCTTTTTGTGTCCAGAGCTTGGCTGTGAAGTAAACAAATTACTGCCAAGTCAATGGGGGTGGAAAAACCCAGCACACCATGGTTCTAATTGATTCCCCAGGGCTACTGTACAGTGCAGTTAAATCCAGGAGAAAATAAAAGTGTCTCCCGGATCTGTCTGCGATCTGCTGCCACACTGACCCGCACTTTTTTCTCGTTTCCTGTCACAGTTGGCAAGAAGCAGAACCCCTGGGAAGCATCAAACCTCAATCATTTCCCATGTTTTTACCTCTCCATCTGTTTCTCTGTGTCTTTCAGTTTTTCAAACGACAGCTGAAGTGGTGCGTTCATGTCGAGTATAGTGAAGGAACCGCCTCCGTGTAGCACACACATGCGAAGCTGTTTTCAGGAAAACTTTGAAGCACCTCTCACCCTGCCATTTTCTGTCGAGCCACCGTTTTATTCCAGGGATGCGTGGATGTGCAACTTCCTTCGCCATGACCCTCGAGTCATGTTTTACAGACGTATGCGTGTGTGTGTCTAAATGCGTGTGTATCTCCTTAGTTTGTGTATCAGTCAGTAATCGGAGCTAGCTCGAGCGCTGACATCTCTGTCAGTGTGTGTGTGTGGGTTTGCCGCTGCACATGCAGGGAGAGTGATAGAGTGCAGCCAACATGTTGGCCGCCAAGTATGCAAAAATGTGCGAGGAGGTGCTGTCGTCTACAAAGGAATTATTGCATTCACAGATACAAGCTGTGGCCCAAACGACTTCCCCAGGACCGACTGTGAAGCCGCTCGACAGGGAGAATCTTCTGGCAGCAAAGCAGAAAGAGCTGTAGAGTTTTTGCCAGTGCTGCCCCGGAGCCCTGCTTTTGTGTAATTCCAAGCAATATGAACTCTGAATTTAGATAGCTCATTACCAGCACAGTGTATTTTAATTCACCTACCCACTGTGTGTCTCGTTGTTGGTGGAAGCTTTTTGCTGCTTTATTATATCCAGATAAATATGCTGTACATTTATGTCCGTAAACAGGTCTTTGTAAGAGGCCTCTTGGTAACAGTCTCTAGGCTGTGGCTTCACTCCCACTTGTGAAGTGGTGGGATTATTTGACCCAGCTCTTATAAAGTATGGTTTCCAATATAAGGCTTCTTTACGTATGGCTGGGTGTGTAAGCCGGTGCTTTTGAGTGTGCAGGATAAAGAAAGCCAAGGGGATAGTCATTTGAGGATCCCGTAAGCAAATAAAAAATTAGGGAGGGGGGTTGGCAAAAAAATAAAGCAGAGAGCGGTTGACTGAAAAACAGAGGTAGATTTATAACCCCCCTTTTGGACGAGAGGAAGTGCATTATGCGAGCGCTCAATAAATCCTCAAATGATGCTATGACTCTGGATGCGGCACAAATTCAGCCCAGCCTGCCGCGGTCAGGGGAGCCAGGGCTCGGCGACATGGAGGAGCGTTACAGTTTTTTTTCTTTTTCTTACAAGCGCTTACCTTGTCCACTGTTTTCAAAACTGCACTGATCTCTGTACAGCCCTATGCCATTTGACAAGAAGGAGGGCTTAGTCACCACGGCTCTGATCCCGGCACGGATCTACCGACATCAGACACCAAAGACAAAGGCAGGGCGGATACGTTTAAGCTATCGTCTTCAAACAAAGCGGAGAAAGAGGGCTCCTGTGATCCTGTGATTACTGACACTAGATCTGCAACACGCCCGGTGACTCGATTATCACACAGCCCCTCGCAGCATATTGAACGAATGCTATTTTTTTTATTGCTAATGAGAAGTCAAGCCTTTCCTCTCTGCCTCAGTGTTAATTATCCGATCAGTGTGTAGTAGCGTTGAGTGGGTGTTTGTTGTCTGCACAGAAAGTCACAGCTGAAACTATGTTTAGATCTGAGTTCAGTAGTGCCGATCCAAGGTATTCCACCGTAGCCTTTGCACTAAACGTTTTCCTCCAGCTGTTCTCTATACACAGTATCCGACTGCTTTTGTTTTATCTCTCGTCTCGTCCAACACTATTGTCTTGTGGTGTGGAAGGAGGAAGGGAGTGTGGGGGGTGGTGGTGGTTTGGAGCGGAGTCAGTGTGTGCGAGCTCGTAGTTCAGCTGCTGACTGAACTGGGTGCATCTTACAGTGAGTGTGGGTGTTTTCATCTCTCGCTTCCTTTTCTTCCTTTTGTTCCTCTTCTCTCTTCTCTCGTCTTCGAGTGGTCACGGCTGACCATACTTGCCAGCAAATATCACTGATTTGCTATACAAAGAGTAAGAGAGCGATAGAGAGAGAGATATTATTTGATCAGAGACTTGGCCAGAGTGGGTTTTTGCAGAATTAAGTTAGAATCTGCTGTTATAGATAGAGCCTGTGTGGTCATAGCTTTTGCCACACGAGACGTTTGATCCTTTTAAAATGAAAGCAGCGTCCCCCTCCATCCTTCTCTCAATGGGTCAAAGATGTCAAGTATTTCTTGCAACTAGAGAAAATTAAGTTCACACTCAAAGGATCCCCTCAAACCTTTATTAGAACATGGAGACATGTCCTGGATTTCCGGGACTCCTACAGGAACCACTTGATAAAGAATATGGGTTTTCTTTTTGAAATGTGTTTGGGGAAAGGACAGAAAGGGGAAAAGAAAAGACTATTGAACTTAAACAATTCCACCATATTTTAGCTTTTCGGAGATTTGTTATCATGATTTTCGTTTGCAGGTAAATGTTGAAATATCCACTTTAAAGTCTCCATATCTATATAAGCGTCAAACGTTAATAAAGATGTATTATCATATGTTCCTGGTCAAACCAGACCAAGGAAGCATGTAGCAAAAACACATTTTGTACGATGAATTCGACTTTTAATTTAGATGTTAGCATGGGCAACTGGTTTAGACTCTTTCCTACTTATGCAGAAAAGTACTGCTACTAGCTAAAAC
The DNA here is from genome assembly GCF_022539355.2 of Hippoglossus stenolepis. Classification (NCBI taxonomy): domain Eukaryota; kingdom Metazoa; phylum Chordata; class Actinopteri; order Pleuronectiformes; family Pleuronectidae; genus Hippoglossus; species Hippoglossus stenolepis. The sequence continues at coordinate 25,468,114 of NC_061486.1, forward strand.
TTTGGTTTAGGCAAATAGTACAGCCATTAGCTTGTAACAAATTGTATTGTATATGCTAGCCCACATTCACCACCATAAGCCTGGTCACATGAGACTGGTCCCAATAGACTAAACAAGGCATTAATGACAATTGTGGCCTATGTTGATTTGAGCAAGCATAAGGTTTTATAAAGCCTACTTTTACCGAACAGCAGCAATTGTGATAACAACAAGAAGCGCTACTCAAAGCTAAAACTTAGTTTAGCAAGAACACACGTTGAGGAGTCATAAGTTGGTGAAATGTGATGTTTTACTGCAGCTGTATAAAGTTAGCTAACAATAGCCATCATAAGCTACTGGTCAAACTGGGCTGAATATGGCTCTAGTTACAATTGTATTCAATTGAGTAATAGTGTTTTGCTTTTTATTTGAAATGAAACACACTACATGGCCAATAGCAGGCAGACACCCAAACCCATGCTCCCATATGTTATTGCCGAGCATTTGATCCAAAAACCCTGGGGATTAATCTGCTGCTGCTGCAGAATAAAAGCCTCCATTCTTATGGCAAGATTTTGGAACCTGGCTGCAGGGATTTGCTTCCATTCAGCTACAAGAGCATTAGTGAGGTTGTCAGACATTAAGGCTCGCAGTTGCTGTTTGGGATTGAGGTCAATGCACGGGCATGGCTGCATTGTCTTTCCTTGTTTAAACAAAGCTGAAGGTACCCTGAAATATCACAGTACATTTTAAATTTAAATTTTTGGGGAATTGCCCAAACCATAAACAGACCCAGGCTAAAAGTACGAGGGCAGGGTTTTTCACAATGCTTCACTTCATGTGAAAGTCATTAGTCAACAGATACAAATTATAAGGATTAACAGAAATGTGTTGGAGTGTCGTTATACATTTGTCTCTATTGTTACCTCCAAAAAGGGGGTCGTTTTCCCCTGCGTCCGTTTGTGTGTAGGTTAGTTGGTTGGTTTGGTTGTCAGCATGATTGCACGAAAACTGCTTAACATATTCCAATGAAACTTTCTTCAGGGACTTTATGGACATATCTTGTCATTTCCCCAGGAAAAAAATTTGACGTGTTTAAAAGACTGTTTGTATGTGTGCCACTTGATTGGATGTTAGCCCTTGGCAGAGGTATGTGTCATTCCAGTTTATTTCTGCTGTTTATTTCAGTTGAAGAAATAAAATAAATAGTCAAGGCTATAAATGACTTTGAATTCCCTTTCCAGGAATTATGTATGCAAAAGTGCATACCTATGTGTGCGTTTGTGTGTCTGTGTCATTACTGCAGTGACACACTTAGTGCCCACTTCTTCAGGATGAGATGCTTTAGGTGTACTATAACCTGCTAATTCCCCACTCATGGCCTAGTACATGCAATAGACAACACGCACATACACACACACACACACACACAAAGTCTTAACCTTCAAACAGCCCTCTGAAAAATTGAGGACCGGCAAAAATGTCCTCACTCTGTAAGGTCTATGCTTAAAATGGTCCTCACAAAGATATAAGTACCGGAACACACACATGCACAGGCTCTCCAGGATTTTCAAGGGACTCGTTGTGCCACCACTTGAATGCTTCTCCCATCCATTTGCTGCTGTTTTCCAATCACTTATAGTCCAGACTCACCAGCCAGCTCTCTTCTATTTTTCAGTGCAAGGCGACACAGTGAGGTCACACACACACACACACACACACACACACACACACACACACACACACACACACACACACACACACACACACACACACACACAGTGATGAGTAGCAAAGGGTTACACAGACAGACAGTGCCTGACCTGTCCCTCTCCGCCAGCTGGGTCTAGGTGACCTCAGAGGAAATGAACAGAGGGAGAAGATAGAGAGAATTAGAGGACGAGTGAGAGGAGAGTCAGAGCGAAAGTTGCAGATCTTTGTCTCAGTGACTCATAAATCTTCACACTGGACAAGTGGAGCACTCTGAGATGAGTGCAGACATACAGAGAGCTCTCATCTTTCAGTGTAGGCATTTACTTTATGTGACTTGTATGCATATATATTGTTAATATTACCTGCCTCCTATTTTTAATGGAAATATTCATTTATACATTTCTATACCACTTATATTGTCCAGATTTGCAGGAGACTGAAGCTTAATCTGCATGTCTTTGAAGCTGGGAGGAAGCTGGATTACCCAGAGAAAACCCACGCAGACACGGGGGGAACTAGCAAACTCCACACCAAAAGACCCCAGCTGAGCCAGGATTTGAACCTTTTAGCTAGGAGGCAACAGTGCTAAGATGGCCATGTAATTTACAGTACAATCTATTTTCTAGGATTTGTTTCCTTACCTGCTCTGGTATAGTAAATACAAAGTTAAAGGAATTGGGATGACTTCTTCGTCAGCCAAGAAATAATTCTTCAACCCCTCGTTCACACTCTTTTTAAGAGATTAATAGTAATAGTAACATGTAAACTTAGGAAGCTACACATGTGCTGGTAAGTGCAGCTGTGTTATCTTTGGATCAGGTCAGGCTAACTATTTCCCTTTGTTTTCCATTCTCTATGCTAAGCTATTCTATCTGGCTCATAATTATTCATGTTTAGTACATAGACGTAAGAGTGACACCAGTCTTCTCATCTTACTTTAAGCAATAACAAGCATATATATATATATATATATATATATATATATATATATATATCACACTCTGGCCAGTTAAACCTGTAAAATATCACTGAAACTGAGACTCAATGACATTGTCTTCAAATGATATTTGAAGACACAACATCTGGTCTTCTGCATTTCCCGTTCACTGTACGCTGATAATGTCAGCATTTTCATTCAAACCACTACCTTCTTTGCCTTTGTGATTCTCGCTTGCTCACAATATGAGATGTTTTAAAGCCAGCGTAAGGCTACTGCGGCGTCGCTGCCGAGGACAGCTCCATATTCAGGTCAGCCCCGTGTGAGCATTAGTTGCCTGCTTCAGCGCTGCAAGCGGCAAACACATGCTCTTCATTGTGAGTCCGCACACACAACCCAATTAAAAAGTCTTAGCAACATGTATTTGCTAATGGTTTGCAAGGCTGATGATTATCCACAGGTTGTGGGCTGCCGGTACGCACATATTAATCAAGTGGTAATTGTTATTTTCTTCATTAGTCTACTTCTTCCCTCAAAGCCTGACACAAACACAGGCACACAAATGCACACCACACTACCAGTCCCTGTGCGATTTTGCCTTGATGGTTGTGTTAAGTGCTCGTCACTTGCATGTCTGTTCTACTATCTGTGCTCAATTTCAATTAATCCTTCCATTTCTCCATGAAGGCAACAGTTGTCATCCCATATGCTCGCCACTTACAGGCTGAACAGGAGCTGGCAGAGCTTATACCTATACACCCCAAAACTCATGTACTTACACAAATGCATAAATAAACATATGCTGTTGCTTTACCATGGACACTTCGTTTCAAAATGTGAGCAGCATAAACATTTTCTCCTTTTCTTCTACACATTCAGCTGCACTGACTCATAGTGCTCAGGGCTTTTTGACAGTTAAAGCTCCTTCAGCAGGAGGTGCACAGATACAATACGTCGGCCCTGATAAAAGCTGTGTTATTTAGTTCTGGTTGTTGTGAGTCACAGCTCTTGTGTCAGCACCCCTGGCGTCAGTCCAGCTTGCCAGCAGATGCCACAAAGTCTGTCACACTTCTGCGGTGGTTATGACGTGTTGTGATTGGAGAACAAGCCTGCCTTGCTTACGCCTATACATTATTTCTCCTCTGCTCTTATCAAACCCGCTGCTGCTTTCTTTTCATGCGCACTGAAATGTCAGTATGTGTTTCTAAAGCCAAACATTTAGTCTTGATTAACACTGTATTATCAAGCCTACTTACGTTTAATGTGTTGATCCTAGATTACTGGAGAGGCTTTGCAAATGCCATCACTGCTGTTGTTTTGATGGCAGAGTCGTGTTCTTATCCCCCTTCAGAAATATTGTTCTCTGAAAATTGCAAGACAACAGACGGGCTATTCGCACACAGAAAGGAGGAGAATGCCTGGCACTGTCCTCGGTCCTGTGCCGCTCAGCAAGAAACAGCAGCAGTGGAGCTGTCCATAGTGCTGAAAACAGACTTTCTGGAAGATTTTGTCTTTCCATTAGCCCATGCCTCAGTATAAATGAGCATTTGCACATATACCAGTGTGCAGTAGTGGCGATATGTGAGAACACACCAGGGACCTGACAGCGTGTCACAGCTATGATAAGGCTGAGCAGTGAATGATGGGAGACAGATGGATGGGTGAAAATGACGAGGAAATGTGCTGCATCTCAACGACAGGGCTAAATGCTGCTGTTTTAACAGTTGACTCTCACATAGCCTCACAAGACTAACCCTAACCCTTTTTTTGCTCTTCCCATTGCTTTAAAATAGGTTGGACTCTACAGCAACATTTGAATGAAAATGCAACAGATGCATATGAGAAAAAATGTCTGATAATTGCCTCAAGTTAGCATTGGTTAATGGATTAACACCACATGTTGTAAAAGTAAAAACTTGTCTTAAAGTTGCAGTGTGTAAGATTCAGGTGGAAGGGATCTATTGGCAGAAAATGAATATAAAATAATCCTGGTGATCTTGAATTCTAAATTGTACAAACAGTTGCTTTCTTTATCCTTGAATGAGGCCTTTAAATTTAATTACTTTATATTCACATCAGGAATATATGTTTTTTTTTCAGTCGTCCAAACTGGACAAACTAAACACCTCTTGAGTTTTTATGATAACTGAAGGCTACCACAGGTTCTCTCTCATGTTGGGAAGGGGAGGTTGAGGTGAGGGGTATTCAGCCTAAACATGCAACTTCACCACTAGATGTCACTAAAGTGTACACACTGAACCTTTAAGTAGAATTATAAATACATCTTTAGGTTTGCAGAGAGAAGGAAGTGAGCTTACTAGACCCGTGTAGCTATGGTCCTCATCTCTGTTTGAGCCTAGCAGCTTGAGGCTATGGTAGTCGCAGTTACCATAACACACTGAATCTCGGACAGTACACATGCAGAGTTTCATTGTGTCTAATGTGGGTGTCAGGATTTCACAAGGAGCGAGAATGTCTAAAAATAAAACCCAAAAATTTCGGATTTTCTTTCTAACTACGGATATTTTTTTCCGCACTCTAAAATTCGTTTTTTAGTTATAAAGTAGGTAATGCTTTATGTTTTTGGAACACATGCTGTCGTTTGGACTTTGAACATATTATTTCCTGTTTTACTTTGTAGATCCTTTCCTTTTCTCTGTGTCTCTGGCTTGTTTTACTTCCTGTCTTTACCCTGTTTACAGCTCCTGTTGTGGTCTGCCCCGCCCTGGCATGTTTCACCCATGTTCAATTATCCCTGTCTCCCTTCTGTATTTAGTCTCTGTGCTCCCAGTCCTCCTTGTCAGTTCATCTTGTCAGTCCTGTTCAGTTTGGCTTGGTTTAGTCTAGTCCTGTTCTTTTCCCCTGCTGCTTCCCTGTGCTTAACTTTAGTTTGTGTTTTCTACTGGAGTTTTTTCCAACCGTCAGCCTGTAAGCTACTTTTTGTTTTTAAAGTACTTCACTGCACATTCCTGTCTCTGTGTGTCTGCAATCATAAAAACAATACACATGCAATGTTTGGATGAGGACACATGAACACATGCAGAGTTGTCATCAGCGATTTTGATAACATGCAAATAAACAAAGTTATGTGCCAACAATGGCAAAGAAAAAGAAGACCACTGCTAACAGGATCTAAACAATTCCCCTAAACAAGGTACGTATAAACCCCAGTTTTCAAGAGTTTTATACAGAAAGTACTGATTGAGAATATAGAAACAGGAGTGTTCTATCTGTCCACGACACCCTCCAGAGCATCAGGGCCACCGCGCCAAGAACCATAAAGCATCTAAAAATAAACAGTGTTCCAACAGTCTGAAGTGTATTGAGTTGTAGCCAACCATTCTCACATACCGGCTGCTCGGCCATATTTTCAACCCACTGTAGAAATCTAAGTGCAATGATCCATGAATTCTGCAGCTCTGTGATGTTCACAGCGGAGTATGTGCACTCTGTGTGTGTGTATGCTGTGACTTATGAAAGGCAAACGACTCAAGACTTGAAATGTGTCCATGTAATACCGTGTCCTTCATTCAAAGACATCTGATTGTTTGTTCAGTCATACACACAATTGCATGAACACGCGCACACACAAACACACACGCACGGGTGGAGCATTTGAAACGAACAGGTGGGACCAGCTTTGTGTCCTGTCAGGGATGCAGCAATATTATCCTTCCGCTGTAACTGGGCCACACACACACACACACACACACACACACACACACACACACACACACACACACACACACACACACACACACACACACACACATTGTGAGCTCCTCCTCTCCCTTCTGTAAAGGTGCACCCCAGTTCCCTGTGGCTGTTGCACAGGCCCAGTAATTGCATGCTCAAATGTGCGTGTGTGCATAGGTCTGTGTGTGTGTGTGTGTGTGTGTGTGTGTGTGTGTGTGTGTGTGTGTGTGTGTGTGTGTGTGATTTTACCTGTGTCTAGGTCAAATCCTGAGGGATATGAACTCTGCTGGGTTGTTTCATTTTTAACGGGACGCTCAGGGCCTCATTTGTCCCTGTGTGTTTTGGGAGAAATCACCAAGGTGCTCCCATCTCCCTCTCCGGGAAGTGAGAGAGAGAGAGAGAGAGAGAGAGAGAGAGAGAGAGAGAGAGAGAGAGAGAGAGAGAGAGAGAGAGGGTGCACTGAGTGTCTGTCAGCACTGACAAGCACAACAAGCGGTAATATTTAGTCAAACAAAAGCGCAAAAAAACACAATTTGCACAATTTGATTGTTTTTTTAAACCTGCATGTTTGGACATGTTTATTGTCATTTAGAGCAGCTGTCACAGTGTAGCTGCTGCCGTAGCTCATACTTGTGTCCTTCATCTCTTCATCCTGTGCTCCTCCGGTCCTGCAGCTGACAGCAGCCTGGCTGTAACAGCTCCCCCTCTGTTACTGGGAGGAGGGAGGAGGATCTGGGTCACCGTGTACCTTCTCCTCCCACTGCTTTGCATCCTTTCACTCCCTCTTGTTCCTCCTCTGTTCTCCCTCCACCTTACCCTCCCCTCCGTGTTTTTTGGGCTTATCAGTCTCCGTCTAACCTTTAAGCCAATAATTCCCACAAATTCAATCTGCCCTGTCTCTTTTTTCCAAGTTTGTCCTCTTTGCTCTTCATCTTTTTACATGCTCCTGCTGGGTTTACCTGGTGAAGCATTAGTAAGGAGGTAATTACCAGCAGCAAGGCTTAGCCAGGTCTTATCACGCTGTTCTCTTCTTTCTTCTGGATCCACTTTGTCAGTGGAGATTCTCTTTTTGGAAAGGCATTGGGTTAAAGGGACATTTATAAGCTAAAATTTGAATCTGGCTTCGGAGAAGTTTTTTGTTGACTTTATTAAGCTGGCTGTGCTTCATCAAGGCCAAACCTACCCTGAAGAGAGAGTTGAGCACTGACATGCACTATCACATGCATAAACATTCTGACAGGCACATGATATGAATACTCTTCATGCATTTCCCTGTTACACATGCAATACATAAAAACATGATGTGTAGACTCACAGGTATTATAAAAACACATGTTGTAATTATAATGCATTACCCCTATTGCACACACACACACACGCACGCACGCACTCTCTCTCTCTCTCTCTCTCTCTCTTGCTAGAACATGTTCGGACATCACAGGCTAGAAGCTAATAATAGGGTAATGAATAATTAATATGCAATATTCATTCATTAAACAAAAAATGACACACCCACACATTCTCTCTCTCTCTCTCTCTCTCTCTCTCTCTCTCTCTCTCTCTCTGCCTCCCCCACCTCTTCTTCACACTCCATGCCCTCTATTTAAATATCTTTTCACCTGTATACACTGTATGTTAACATGCATGCATGCGTGTATGTGCTGTATGTATATGTGAAGGTCACTCATTTCTCTAACCAGCACATCATTATTAAACCATGACTCCACCCCTGGCTCACTCACCACTCCTGCCTGTTTGCTTCTCGTGTTGTGTTGGTTATAAGTCTGAGCTTTTTTTATTTCTTCTGCTTGTGTGTGTATGTGCAAAGGTAGGCATGGCGTTGTTAGGGTGTCCATGCATGTTCATAAGTGTGGGTGTGTGTGTGGGTCTAGGCCCCCTTGAGTTCTCATTATGGCGAGAGTGGATGCCCTAGCCCAGCCTCAACATCTGTCTCTGAGAGTGGACGGGCCCCACACCTATAGCTCTTGACCAGGGAACACCCTGAGACGAGAGGCAGCTCTGTGTTTCTACGTAACGAGCCAGGCCGCTGCACCTCTCGCTCAGTGGAAAACTTCAGTGCTGTACACACTTTACACATTGCATTTAGCATTTCATTAGCACGGGCGTTAGTCAGGGTCATCTATCTACTACTTCCTGAAATCTCTGGGTGTCTGTCTGTGGTGTGATCGACAACAGCGTGTTGGACTTTGAATAAACAGGTGATCATCTCTATGTGCAGCAGTGGTGCAGCTCCAGGTTCTGTAGACTGAGTCCAGCAGCTGGTCTTTACTCGCTGCAGCTCAATTACTGTCACTTTTACAATTTTTAGAAAGAAGACTGCAACCAGCATCACCACAGGCCAAATAAACAGCTTATTACAAGCAGGCAGGTTTAGAACGCCATTAGCATAAGTGCAGTGCATCTTAATTCATACGTGTATGTGGGGATAAACTGAACAGCGGCAGACATTGTTTTGGGTGTTTTATTATTCTAAAGTATCAATATTGGTATCAGTTCCCCAAAAATCCAATTTTGTTCCAGCTCTAGTTTTAAAAGGAAACTTGACTTTGTAGAATCAAATCAAGTGCAATTCGTACAAAAGCTTTCAAAGCTCCTCACAATGACAGATGGTGGAAAGAGTGGAGAGAAAAAAAAACTTACTTTGAGCATGTCTGTCCTCTTGAGAAAAGCCAAAGAGAAAATAAACACAGTGACACCCACCAGAGAGCAGCGGCATATTTCATCATCGTCTTATGACACGGAGCACAAGCTTATGAAAAATGTGGTCTTACTTAAGAGGAACACAAAATTTAAAGAGACTAGAGATTAAAATAGAATGACAAGGCTGTGCTTGGAAACACATGGCTGACTTCTAGTAAGATTTTCCTCCTTTGCCTTTCTGAACATATAATAGCACAAGATAGATATTAGTGTACATTCATTCGTTCATTCATCAAGAAAACAGAAATGCATTATTTCCAGCTATACACTGATAATATTAACAGTGCAAAGCCAAGCACAAGTCTGGTCCTATCATTGCTGCTGTGTTGGTCACTGAGGAGCTCTGTGGAGTGAGTGGGGGTTGCTGCCTGGCTCAAGGACACTATGGTGGTAGCTGTTGAGGTGGAGCAGAGTTATATCTTCTATTTTCTTCCATGCAAATTAATTTAAGAGATAAGTTTTGTAGATGACACTCCAGATATCCATTCATCCATCCATCTATCCATCCATTCTCTACACCAGCTGGAGGTAGTCTCAGCTGACATTGGTCGAGAGGCAGGGTACATCCTGGACAGTTTACCAAATTCCACAGTGCAACAATAATGTCAACATCTCTTTGTTAAGGGTACTAATGTTACACCCTAAATATGATCTCTGACAGGCAATAATATGATGCTTTAACAGCCTGCACTCTTCTGGAAAGGTCCTCCGTAATAAGACGCGGCCTGTGCCACTTGATCCCAAAGGTGCTTCATTATGGGCTTGAGGCCAGGGCCCTTTCGTACAAGGGCTGATGCTTTGAATTCAAAAGTCTGAGCCATTAATACATAAATGTGGGGCTGAAAAATGAACTGAAGATATTACCTTTGTCATCAGTTTGTTGTAGTACCTGTCAAACATGGGAAACTAGCGAGCTCTGCTAAATGAAAACAGGGAAAAACAGTGTGAGAAGTATTGTTTTCGATTCAGCATGAGCGGTGGAATAAAGTGTGATGCTGACTCTGTAAAATCCATCTTCTATACAGTGTTGTTAGCTTGTTACTGAGCCAGGGAAGGCTGCATAAATTAACTGAACAATTGACTCTACAGTTAAAGACTGTAGGCTGCATGGGTTGCATTCAAATTAATCAGAACTAATTGTGCACGAGCAAAGTATGAATTTGTTTGAACAAAGATTTATTTTTGTGACGGCACTTATTCCACACAGAACTTGGAACATTACAACTAAGTCCACTTTCACACAAACCTTGTTTGGTCCGTACCTTTGGAATTTTCAGTTTAGTTTGGACAGAAAATAACAGGTGTAGAAGGTTCCTTGTACCCCGGTCCTAAATAATAATCGTTTGCAGTGTGATAACACTTTTTTTTCTTTTGGAACAATTGCAGGAAGTTAAGACAGCATACAGTAGAAGACGAAAAAGAAGCGTGAGTGACTCGCAGGATCTCTTCGCATTGGCCTCTGACGATACAATGTTTGAACAATGAGGACCTTGATTTTGCTGCTCGTAAAACCACAATGAGTCTGGTTCTAGAGGTTTCTTCCACTTTAAAGGGAGTTTTTTTCTCTCCACAGTTGCCAATGTTTGCTCATTATGGGGACGGTTCAGTTTCTCTTTTATATCGTACTATGTAAAGTGGCTTGAGACTTGGGGATTTGGCCTGACACGAATACATTTTGAGATCAATAGAATGAAATTATATTGCCAATAAAAGATAAGATAAGACAGTCCTTTATAAGATCTAGTAATAATAGGTTAACATGCAATACGATATAATATATACGTGTTAATATAATATATACAGTGTAAAGAGAATATGTACAGTTTGAGGATATGTACAGAACCAGTTCATTCATTTTCTCTATTCAAACGGAAAGACAACTTTTAATGCACATACTTCAAAAAAGATAGTGGATACAACAGCTGAATTGACAACACACCAAAATGAGACGCACACATGTCAATGTCACGTATAGGCAGACGCAGCACACGTAGATGATGGTGACAGGACGCACGTATGAAAGTCTTAAGTCCATTTCCTGGATTGCAATGTGAGTCCAAAACTAACTGAAACAAGTGTAGACAAAATAACAAAGACATGAACCGTGGTTCAGACTCTCAGGTGTGAAAACTCCCAAAGAGATCAAGTTCACTTCTAATCTGCCGTTACCCCACACTGTGTATGAATATAGTCATCAAGAGATAATGACTCACGTTTTATCAATTACTTTATAGGTGTTTAAAAAACAAGCTGTTGTTTCAGCAAAAACAAATCCCACTATGCCCGCCCTGACAACACTTGTACACATCTGACAAAACACTGAACCAAAATGCAAATAACCATCTCAAATCCTCAGCTCTTTTTTCACCCCGAAACTGCAGATGATTTGTGCGGGTGTTTCTCCGTCGCCATTTATTCTCAGTTTTCTTTGACTCACGCTAGAATGTATTCAGAAGATATGAAACAATCCATCTCTGCTTTGTAAATGCAAAGACATATCTGCCTTCTTATCCTTCACTACATCTCAAAAATCACACTTTTATGTTGCTGGAATACAAACAGCTGCTGCCTCTCCCTCGCTCTCTCAGCCACACATCCACAGATATACACACCATTTAAATGTCAATGAATCATCTGCGTCTATGCTGTAGGTCCCCAAACAGATTATATCGGGCTGTGTGGCATCTCCCAGGTGGGATTTTCGAGCACTGGCGGTGGCCACCTGATGCTTAAGAACATATGAAATAATTGTTTGTGTCTTGTGCATGTACGTGTGTGTGTGAGAGAAGTCCTGCTTTGCTATTCTCTGTCTCCCCTGCTGCCTAAAGCCAAGAGGGCTGAACACCTGTAGAGGGGTGCAAACACACATTTACACACACTTGCATGGAGACGCATGTCCATTGTTGACGCATCCTCTCTCCTCTGAGTTGTCCCCGTCTTTTTTCATACTCCATTTCCTCTTATTTACTTACCTTTTCACTGTGTGTATATGCCGGTGTCTGAATGTTTTTGTTTTGGTGTCGAAAAATGACTTGTCCCCGACTGGGTGGGTAATTTTCCAGTGGCTTCTGCGCTTTTATCCGTGCAGTCCCACGGGGTGCGGTGTTTATGAATTGACATCGTAATCACGCCTTTGCCACTTTCTCTCCATTTCCAGCACCTTGGGAGGAGCCGGGAGGTTTTTGGGTTTATATGCAGATGCTGAGGGAAAAAATTGATGGAAATCTGTCAGAGACTGTTGCGGGAGGGCAGAAGAGGCAACAACAGAGAATAGGTGGGCGACTGATGGACAGGTTGAAATTGAAATAGGACGAATAGGAGGCCAGAGGGGAGAGAGAGAGAGAGAGAGAGAGAGAGAGAGAGAGAGAGAGAGAGAGAGAGAGAGAGAGAGAGAGAGAGAGGCAGGACTGAGGAAAGAGGTTGAGCAAATTGAATGGGTACTTTGTTGATTTAAATTTAAAGATGCTATCTTTTGCTTTTTCCATTTAAATACATGTTTAGAATTTAATGTCGGGCCTATTTTGAATAAACAGAAGTCTCTTCTTTTTGTGTTGACACTGACCATCTGTAGCTGTCAATAGATGTTGGAATGCAGAAAAAGTTAGTATTTGCCTTTAATGTGCAATGAACAATAATAAAACCGACTTGTTCTGCATCCATCACCTTTTGCAGGTGCAGGCTAACGTACATACAGAAACGCCAACAGCTTATGGTCAAATAAAGTCCAAATAAGCTTAATATAGTCACTAAAAACAAACCAGACTATAAGGCTAAGATACTGCAGTGATGCATCCAGGGAGCAGGTATGCTTCCCAGCATGCACTGGGTTATTGTATTTTCTATTATATGTGCAACGTTCCACCATTTCACACTTCATCTGTTGTCACAACATTAGAAAGTATGAATGTATGCATCCAGAGTGCTGTGTTTTCCCTATCAAGTGACGGTTTGTTTGAATCGGTGTTATACAAATATACTGTGTGGTTCCGTACATTTAATGTTTCAGGGCTGAGAACAACTGTGCCCGTGTCAAATCTGTCAGGCCCAACAGGTTTTCTTTTGACACTTGGACAATGACGATAAACAGCACAGGTGCAGATATTTGGGCCAAGACTAGTTTGCATCTGCTTGTGTTAGCTAATGTTTGCAATATTTAGCTCAGATGGTGCTGTGTACATAACAATACTAAGTCGGTTCAAACATGTTATGACTCCCCGTCACTTGTGCTACTGTTGTATTATGTTCTGTAGTGTTTTGTATTATTCAACCATCGTCACTTTGGATGCATAGTCTTGTTTTAACAGGTCCTCTAGATATCTGCTAACAAACTGCAGGTCTCAGAAATGCAGTATTAGAAAAGAGTAAAACTGACATTGATGACCTTGTTTTTCCGAATAAAAACACTGCTGCTCGTCCTCAGGAGTGATTTGTTTCAATTAGATATACTGGCCTGATTGACTGTGGTGAGGTTTGCGCATCTTAATTTCAGACATGTTGACTCAAGAAAAACCCAAACCCCACGTGCGTTAATTAATTTACAGAGGAGAGACCTGATCTGAGAAGAAACTGATGCAAAATGCTGCTGACCAAAAACAGATGTCAAGTCAGAGAAAGGTTTCAGCACAAGTGTTGGTGAAAAGTGTGTTGGATTCAAGTCAAAACCACAGATTGTCCAGAAACAGGGATCTGTGCAAAAGTATCAATGCGTAGTTGATATGGCGATGGAATGATGCAAATAATCAGTTTGAACTACGTCTGTGTCAATTGATGTTAAAGGTGAAGATCAATAAGGGTCCATTAAATATTCATTAATAAAATACTGCCACAATATGAAGCAGGAACAGTTTCAATTCCCTGTGGAGGGGCAGTTAGATTACCTTTTGTTTTCATGTGCACCACACCACTCCCCGCTGCTGCAACCCAGCCGTCAGTTAAAAAAAACCTCGGCTTTGTTTTCCGTCTTCTTCCATTCAAACTTGTTTTTGTCGGTCCTGTATTCTCTGGAGTCTCTGAAGCTGCATGATGAAATACAGAGGTATGGTTAGCAGTGTCAAGTCGCAGATGCAATAGGGGATTAAAAACATTTGCTCGATGACACCGCGGAGAGCAGATGTCTTTTGATGTGAAAGCAATTGGCTCATACAGTGCGGTACAGCAAAAGGAATGAGGGAATAATCACACTCACAATGCCTGACACACAGATATGCAAACACTCGCAGCCATAAAATGTGTGCATGTGAATATTTCATGTCCTCCTCTCTGATCTCTCTCTTTCAATCTATGTCTTCATCTTCCCTTTTGCTTAACTCACTCCCAATAAGCACAGCACATAATCCTTCCACCTCTTTATTTGGACAATTAAAGTTCATATGATCCCCTGTTTCACGCCATGTGTTATGATTTCAACTCTTCCAATGTCACGGCCAAAATGGCAGAGAATACTATGTCTCGCTGAACAAAATACAGTTTGCCAGCAACTGCCACGTGGAGGTGAGAGAGAGCATTTGATAGCAGAGGGTAGCAAAAGATTAGGGTGCAGTGTTTTACGGGCTCAATTCTCCCAGAGTCAGCCTCTGTCCTCTCTATTCCATCTCCTGGGTTTATGGACAGGAAGCTGTCCATAAAGTTACATGGGTGAATGGATGCAGGATGTAAGTGTGAGTCTGTGTGTGTGTGTGTGAGCCTGGATGATATGTGTGTATTTGCTTGCCCTGGGGTTCAGCCACTGCAGGTTTTTCAAGGCTGTTACTAATGGTGTTTTTTTTTTCTTTCTACCCGAGGTTGCTGACAGCAGATATTTCATGATAATATTCAACGTCCTTAAAAATTGTATTTAATGTGCCCGGTACAAGTACAGCCAATATTTCCCACTATGGTGTTAGCAGAGCTCAAGCACTGAAAATGAATGAAATGAAATGGAAAATATATGAAAAAGGTTATTTGTATAGATAAAAAAAAACACACAAGTTATAAAGAGTTTTACAGATTAAATGAGACAGAAACCACATGTAAAACAAGAAGAAATAAATGTTAGGTACAAGCCACAACTTCAAAAAATCATAAAAGCAAGAAAAATATGAAGAAAACCAATGCATTCCGAGATGCGTTTTAAAGATGTCCGCTGACTTGGCGTGTGGCAGTAGTTCCTGCTTTAAAAAAAGCCCTGCTTAAACTGGAGTTAAGTAAGACGAAGACGGTAGAGATGCTCGTACAGTAGTGGAGGCATGGCACCGTACATGACTTTTTTCCACCCAAAATCGTCTGGTTAGAGAGGTGTGTGATATTTTACAAATGTCTTGTTTAGGTTGAAAAGCAAAAAAAAATGTGGATCATTATTACACATTTTTGGACAGTAGGCCAATTCACTTTGTGTAATTGTGCAGTCAATGAACATTCTAAGATAGTGTTTATAATCAAATTGTAAAATGCATCATTTTTTTTGGACAGCGCTTATCTGGGGCAAATGAAAAGAATTTCAGTTTTGTCACAAAACCTGAATTAACAACAGATTTTGGGGGTTCAGAAAAAAAACACATTCATAATAAATAATTTAAGTATAATAAATAAAATGCAATATTTACTCTTTTCTAGATCTGTTTTTGTTACCATCAACCTTATTGTCATTGCAATAAAAAAGCGTCTCGTGTCTCATCCTCGCGCACAGACTCTGCCACATTCTACTCTTCGGCGTGCATGGTTTATTACTTGGCGACTACCATGCTTCATTCCCTTTCAGCCAGTGCAGTGCCATTACCAGCACCAGCTGCCAGGGGCAACAGGCCGACTCCACACAATTGGAATGCAGCCTTGTGTGTGTGTGTGTGTGTGGCAGGCAATCTGTCGCTTGTTTACACTTTATGTATCACTCTCTAGGTGCTGTAAATCTCTATCGGTGTCTGTCCAAGACCATCTCCCTCATCTGCTTCTTCCCCTCCCTTTCTGTCCTCTTGTCCTGCCAGATGAGTATCACACTAGGAACCACCACGTGACACACAGGAGCTTCTCCGTATGATGTCCTCTGGTGAACGAGCGCAGGGTCCGCTCCACTTCGACATCCGTTAAACTTTAGCAGCCCACCAGAAATCACTATTGATCTGCCTAATGGAAGGCGTGATGCTCCTATCAGCGTGGTGATGTCACAGGACCAGGCACAGAAAAATGAACAATGTTTTCCCAGCTGCCTGCCCTGAGACGCCACCTATATCATCGATCTATCACTTAGGCGTCACTTTCCCCCCTCCCATCGATCTGTCCTCTAGTTATCTGGCCAACAACCGGGAACATTTGTTGAAATTAAGGCAAAGAGGGAAGTACTTTTGATCCGGGCTGCTAAATATCCTGTGCTTTCTGAACAGACACACTTCACAGGTCAGCGAGAGGCCAGGGCTGTTATCATGAAAAGGCTTGCTCCGCTTACAGAGCACCATCTTATCAAATGACAGCAATGGCTCCAACAGGAAAATCAATGCCTTTTCACCCACACCGGGACAAGTACCTCTAAAAGCATTTTCTATCCCGCTTTCCAGCTGCATTTATTAATCTTTCAGCAGCTGACTCTTGTCTGCCTCTCTATCTTAACATCTGGGATGAGGCTTAAGTGGTCACAAGCTCCCCCTCACTCCCCTTCCAGAAAAAATATCCAGCTCACTGAAACCGGATGTTTTTCCTTCCAATCGAGCTTCTATTACAGATATGGATGGTTTCGATTGGCCAATAACGATTTATTGAGCACAGGCAGTGGGGAATCACCACTAATGTGTGTAGTAAAAATGTTTTCAAATGAGAAGTGTCCTGCTGTTGGTGCCACAAAGTAAATACAAAGGTTGGTGAATATTCAAAAGTCTTTCTTCGCTCCTCATCCAGCGTATCAAGCAAGCAGTATTTCAATCAGGAGCTTTTCCAACCCTCCTCTTCTCCACTTGACGATTCATTGACATAGGCAATAGAATAGGTCTTGGAATATATTGTGTTCACTTTGTCGTCATTTCAGTTGTGAAGGGAGGCAGGAAACGGAGAGTAGCGCATATGAGTGTCTGGCCCCAGGCCCAGAGGCCCGGCTACGGGCTGTTTGTCTAAGTTGTCTGATTCAGCCGTTGATGGAGGTATTATTTGCAGTCGGAGCGAGGATGAGTTGCAGCAGATTGTCTGGAATACGAGGGATTTTCTCAGCTCCTCGCTCAGCGGTAGGGCAAAAGAGACAAAATAATCCCCCAACAAGTGCCATATGAGCGAAATCCTTGATGGGGAAAATCCAATGTTTACTCGGACATACAATTCCACCACTTCCATTACTGCTAAGGCTTTTTCAGGAATGGACATGCTGGGATTTTTTTAATGACTCCTTCTCCCTTGGCCGGTGCGGTTTGATATAAACCAATTTGAGAAAGACTATGAAAACTGATGAGCCAAAGACTGCAGGTCCATTTGCACTTGTGGATATGAGAAGTGACACACACACACACACCCTTTCTTGTATTGCTGTTGCTCTGGTATCCTCCACTGACTATGTTTTTTCCCTTATTTCCAATAACCTTAACCACCAATGCGACTGTACAACACCTAGACTAATTGTAACATCATCAACGTTTACACTTATCTTCAAATATAACAGAATAACTTGACAAAAATATTCACTATGGATCCAAGGTTTCTTTTCTTTTTCTTTAACATTCCAAGATGTGTTGACGTTTTTGCTGATTTCCCAGGTAACAATTGATGGCTCTAGATGAAAAAAACAGGTATGATAAGGGTACAGATGTTTATCAGTGTGTTTCAGGGAGCAGTCTGTGGAGGTATGTGCTCTTTTGAGTAGTATTCTAGTTACAATTGCAGTGATAAAAAAAACAGGATTTGTGATAATCTTGCAACCACTCAAAGTGTCACTGCTCAACATGAACTAGTTTGTATGATGTGTCCTCCGATCATCAGTAAAGAGCTTTTAGCTGTTCCAATCTGTCATTATTGAAGACCGTGAAAAGCCTGCCATCATTACGTATGTTTCCAACTACCTGCTCTTATGCACATTTTCAATTGTTGCATAACAACGGAAATTAATGGAAGCACCAGAAATGAAAACAGAAGTGGTGCTCGGCTCCCGTCATGTTTTCACATCATTTCCATTCGTTCTCATTTGACCGTCTTCTCCTGCAATGGTTTCATGAAACTTGACTGACGAACTAGCTCCACCAACTGTGCACCTCCCATTATCTCCAACCCCCTGTTGTTTGTTGATAACAATTAAATCATTTCCATTGTCTTTTGCAGATAGTGTGTTCAAATTTGCACTAAATAGGGATTGGACCTTGGGCAAAGGGATAACTTATCGATGTTATATTTCCTTAAAGGCATTCATCGTGTTACAGAAACACATTTAGAGACTAATGCTGTTTCACTATCTGACTCTTTGGAATACGGACATCTTCAGACTGAATCCCACTGCACTAGTAGAGCACAGACCTGAAGGACCCTCAGGTGGACAATAAGGTCCTAACTCACCACAGAAGCATCACATCTCCTTTAAACTGTTTTCCTGTGTTGTTTGATACCAAACCTATTCTGTATTAAAGTTCCATTCACACAGTTGCCATTGAATCATTTTTGGTCACAATTTGATATTATTACCAGTAAAACTGGATGATTATGCCTGTGGTGAACCCCGACTGAAGATATTTTCATTCAGAAAACAATTACGACTAAATCTCGCTGTTCTGTGACTTCGTGCAACACTGTGCGTCTCCATCACCAGCTCATCTATTCATTTTATTAGTGCCAAATAAGTAAATTAACAAAAACGATGTTCGTTCTTGGTTCAGCATTTTCGCATTTACAAAATGTGTCATGCAGGCAAGTCTGAATTTGCTTTGTGTGGGGGGGGGGCACGGATATTCTCTTCTCTTGCCCTGATGAAGTTGCTGCTTGATCACATGCTCTGCTTGCTTAGATGACTGTGGTTATACTTTGGCCGTGGTGGCAGTGACGTGATGAGGATTGTGATGGTGTGTGGTGGGGGGTGGGAGCCGTGCTCTCAGCTTTAAATGCTGCGGCCCCCCCGAGGACGGACGCACACTCTCAAAGTGTCTTTCTGTGTCGGGCAGGACAAGCTGTTTTGTTATCGGACGACTAAAAATAAAAACCTCTGACCTTGACTGGCCACTGATGACGGAGTGAAGAGGAGAGGTGATGAGTGACATAGTAAGCGTGTGTGTGTGTGTGTGTGTATATGTGTGTGTGTGTGCGTTTGACAGAGAGATAGAGGGCAACAGGAAGCAAAGGCGGACGAGAGTAGATTGCAGTAATAAGCATTAGCTGTGACAACAGCAAAACAGATGGCGTAGCCATGAAAGGGAAACACATTGGAGATAAAGGGTTAGAAATAAGGTAATTGGATATAGATTCCGTAAAATGTGAGACCTCTTAGATTTACACATTAGGGTACACATTGTTAGGGTAAATTCATCTTTCCATTTTGGCCTTGCATCCACACCAAGCTAACATTTTCCTTCGTTCCTTTTCAAATTGCCCTCCAGAATACACAATGGTAAAAATGCGAGTGAAATGTATTCACTGTGAATGTGTATTCCCTCGCAGAAACGATGGTGTGAAGAAGCCACCTCTCTGTCGATTCCAACTCTCACCTTTAAACACACTTGATACAGCAAACCGCACATAACAGGTTTTGCCATCAATGGGTGGTTACTGTATTTATGCTTTTTCACGACGGGTGACTGTTTTTACAACCCTGCCTTAAGACCTCTAAATCACAGCCCACATTTATGATTTGTCAACTCTGCAGGTGGCTGTAAATGAAGTTACACAAATAACAGGTCTTAAATCTCCTTTTTCTTTGATTGATGTGAAAGGCATTGAGCTCTTAGCAACCGTCGACACGGCTTTCTTGTCTGCACCAGGCGATGTCAACAAGGTGGATACATCAATTGCTACTTGATTAAGGCAAAATAACCTCCCATTCCGAGCAGATAACAGCTGACGTGAACAAGATGTCTGAGTGAAAGATGAAGGAATCGCAGTGCAGTGTAATTATCAGGCTGCTGTCTCAGTGCGACAGCCCAGGAAGAAAAAACCGGTCCACCTTCACAATTACAGGTTTTCAGGTACTGTTGCATTAATGAGCAGGAGACTAATTATTACCTCCGCCAAGCAAGTCATGTTTTTATCTGCGTTTGTTTGTTTGTCTGTCTGTTAGTTAGCAGGGTAACACAAAAACCACAGGACGCATAAGGTATGGGTCAGAGAAGAACCCATTGAATATTGGTGCAGATCCTGATCAGGAATATTTTTTTTTATTTGCTCCAACATTGTGAGATAGGGTGTTTTTTTCCTCCTACATTTTCATTGATTTCTCACAGAATAATTCCTGAATCTTGATCAAAACATCAGGCATGTTTATACATGTTTATTTTCATGAAAGTCTTTTTTACAGTATTTACATGAATTAAAAACATTCAATTGCACTGCTTCACCATTGGTACTTCATAACTCGTCTTTCAAGGTAGAAGGCACGGCAATTTTTTGCTGGACATGAACCAAAGTTAGACTGAGCGAGATGATCAAGAGACGGCTGAAACCGTCCATGATTCCATATGTTACTCTCTCTATATGTCACATAGTAACTAGCTCAGTCAACCAAGTTAAATTGAGGCACAGTGTCTGACTTACAAAGCTTTCAAATTATGTTTTTCTGCAAATGTGATCCCATGAATTATAATGCCTTGCACAGAGTTACTGTGGATTTGTAGGGGAACAGAAAAGTAGTGGGATCTCTGTTGAATGTTTTTAAATAATCAGAGTGATCCGTCTTTAGCAAGTAGAATGTGATGGACGTTTGGAAAAGATAGTGATCATGACAAATAGAATAAAGTGTCTATATTAATGGAACAGAACGTCCTGCATGCTAGCGTCACAGAATTGTAAGGTCTGTGTGTATGTGTGTGCCAGTGTTTCGTCAGCAGGCCCGGTAACGTTACTGCGGAGAGATGATGGAGATGAGGGCAGCCGATCAACCTGGGAGCCGTAAACCTGACACCACATTCAAATAGACATTCAAACACCACTGCCTCTGCTCTACAAATGCACCGTCTGCAGCGCCGTGCAGGACACGGAGCATAAGAGGAGAGGTACAAATGCTATTTAAAACCTGACTGACAGCACCAGAGGAAATACACAAAAGGCAGCAAGGGAATAGGGTTGAAACATAGAGAAATGTAAAAGCAGCATAGGTACAGCTGGAAGGGAGAGTGCACAATACGAGGAGGAACACATTAGCAGTGAATGTGCTCTTCACGGATTCTTTCATGTTACAAACTATGGCCCATTATGCAGCTCTTTCTTGGCTCGCTCGCAAAATATGTGTCTAATGCAGCCTTCAAAGTCAAATATAACTGTGTGTTACTGAGGGACTGTAATGATGTCATCCGTCTCCTGTCGTCAGTGACAGGAAAAGACATTTGCCAAGGCGCTGTTTACAAAGGCTGTACAGATGTTGGTTAAAGTTTTATGACCCATGATTAACATCAGAAAGATTCATTGGAGGCTCCGCGTCTTTCACTTCCTGCCTGTGAGTTTGTGTGCAGACGCAGCGCCGATGTGTCCCTGATTGTGTTTGCGAATGCCTGGAAACTGATATGTCGTAAGCTGAACCAACGAGGCTCTTGTCATTTTTAATAATGCACATCAGTGGCTGCGTGGCGTAAACTCAAGGGAACAATGGAGCGGTACATGTTTTGGGTTTTTGGCGACAACGCGTCGTGACACAATTATTACCCTTTCCCCTCCCTCTTTGCACACACACACACAGGCACACACACACACACACACACACACACACACACACACACACACACACACACACACACACACAGCCAATCTCGTCATTTCCACTCTAGCAGCACGTTATTACAGAACGCTGTCGGCTGCTCTCTGTATTTGCCCTCCTTTTGACATCCTTGGAACATTAGGAACAATCTTGCTTTAAAGATGAAACACCTGTCAGAGCAGGGAAACGTCTACATCGAGCTAAGTCAAAAGGGAATTTATGTTCCACAGCGAAAACATTTAAAAACATTGGAGGCTGAATAGAGAATTTCTCTCTGCACTGTCTGACTATGTGAATGCAAGATGAGATGCAACTTGAGGAATGCTGAGCTGCTTCATCGTCCTTGCGTGGTTGCTGATTTTCATTTTTGAGTGGAGTCATCAAGTACAGTTAAACAAGAGTCCTGTCCTTGCTCGCAGTCGTCTCCTGGGAGAGACATACCAGCAGTAATGTGCTGAGGCAAACGAGCGGGTCTCTACTGCGCAAACCACCGCTGGACTAATTTCCGGCTGTGATTGTTCATGCAAAAACCGTGCGCTTCTCCTCCTTTTCTTTAATTGAACTGCCAAACACAGAGACCCTCCCCCTTTAATAATGGAGTTAATGGGAAAAAAAGAATATGACCCGGTTAAAGAATTAAAGAAACGTGATATGCGGTCTACAGTAATTAGAGCCCACAGAGTGAGGACTGTGAGCGCTTAGTGCGAGACAATTCCCTCGTGGACAGGCAATAATTATGATGGGATTTCTGCTTCTCCCCACGATGATGAAAAGGTTTTATTGTTTCACAGCTTTAAGAAAAAGGAGGGATCTGCATCACTTGATGAAAGGAAGCACTCTGAATTTAGTGCCGCTGCTGCAAAAAAGAGCCTCATTTCATCTCAGTTCAGCACCATCACTCTCCCACATTTTGTCTTTCCTCTCCTTCTCTTTTCCCGCTGCCTTTAAGTCCCGCAGACACTCAGTGGAGCTGCATGAGATGGAAAATTCGCAGGAAGGTGTATGAAGATTTTTTATTCTGTCAGTGCACTGTGATCTCCCGGGATGCGCTGCACAACGGGTGTCAGCGCTGCTTAGCTGCACGTCGTGTTGTTTTGCTGAGCTTTTAAGAGATGTTTGCGCGAGTGCGGGTTTATGTGTGTCGGAGCCGCTTCGCGTTATTGTGCGCCGCTTTTTGGACGACAGCCTGACATTTCTTATGGGACGTGGCATTTCCCGCTGTAGTGTCTGTTTCAGAAAGAGCATCGTAATCCGTCCCAGCTGCATAAAAGAGCCAAAGTCAGGGAGAACTTTGCCAAAGCCTGACAATGCTATCAACATTCAAAGCCCTAGTCCACACTCTGATCTGAACAAAAGCTTCGGTGCTTGACAGACTACACTACCCATAACCCATTTCATGAGTAGAGAGAGGGAAAGGAGGGACAAAATAGTATATTATAGCGACAAGCATAATTACACAGAATCCATAATGGAGTTCACCTACTCAAATGACAACTCTTTAATATGGGGCCATGACTGCTCCTGGCTCCACTGACTCCCAGCATCCCCTCCTCTGCTGTATGAATGCATTTCAAAAGCACTTCTAATGACATTTTCCTTTTTTGACTGGCAGCAGCTGCCCATACACTGTATTGTTGTGCAGATATATTGACAGTAAGAAAGTTAACAGTTAGATGTGGCTAGAGATAAAGTGCTCATGAAAGGGACGGGGCAAACTGTGAAACTCCACAGATGCAGAGGATGGTTTGCATTTCAAACAAAGACGAAGTTGTTGGATTGTGTGTGTGTGTGTGTGTGTGTGTGTGTGTGTGTGTGTGTGTGTATGTGTGTGTATTTGAGCAAAGCATATGCTTTTTGTAATGGAAAGCAGGGTATAAATGATCCAAATGTGACGAGGGAGATGGTTAACAGAACAAAACTAAAAGGGTCCATGGGTTCATTCACTCTCCCCAGACAGTAATGAGAGGATGGATTTCTAGTGCGTCCCTGTGTGCAGGTAAATACGTATTTGAAATACAAAATAGTAGTAAGTAATTTGTATTTGATAGGTTTGATGTAAATTGATTCATATTTTCTATCAAAATACTTTAGTGTTTTGTATTTTTTGTGAGATGTCTATGTGATGACATGCATGCAGCCTCTGATTGGTGTCCACTCAGTAATTTGCCCGGGCTTGTAGAGATCAGAATATTGAGGTTCAGAAAATTGATGATCCAGCACGAAGCCAGACCCAACGAGGCAGAAGCACAAGGTGAGAATTGTGTTGTTTGCCAGCTCTCCGTCGCTTTTTTGCGTAAACTTTTTAACCTGAGTAACGTTAACAACCCTCATAGTTAATGCTAGCTTGCTGCTTTTAGCCTATGTTAAGATTTCGCCGGTTGTGCAGGGGAAAAAAGCTCTAAAGCGTTTCAAATTGTTGTACAACATCATTTTATAACACCAAATTGTGTTTTGTGCCTTACTGTCATAAACAACGTTGTGCTGCAAAGCCATGAAACAACAGGTTCTTATCCCATCCACCACTGGCGTTTCTTCATAACTTCTAATAACCATGCTATTGTGTGGTCGAGTGAATGATTGATTAATATATTAATTAGAAACTAGTTGCTATGGATAAAGGTGCTATCAGTTGTCTGCCTCTGAATGACTTGTTTGTCATTGTCGTCAGTGTTTCTGGTGCAAGTTAGGTCCTTCACTACCAAACAGGTAATGTAGGACAGACTATTACAACTATCAACTAAGTCAGTGAACTGCTGAAGGGATAGATCAAATAGCCTGACCTATATATATATATATATATATATATATATATACACACATGTATGGTTTGCAATATTTTAATTATTTTGATACACTTACAATAAGGTTATTTGGTATTTTATTTAAAATACATTTGGATGTATCTTTGCCCATCCCTACCTGTGTTACATTACATGCTACGGAGATCGTGTGTATGTGTGGGTTTCTTTTTCCAATGAATTTGTCTGCCCGCACATATTGTGGTTTTGTAACTGGTCTGTTTATTTAAGTCAAAGGCCGGAGAATTTAAAAAAGATCTTAATGAAGCTCAATGCTGGCACGCTACCTCTATGTCGAGCATGAGCAAATCATGTCACTGTTGTTCTTACACCCACGCCCATATTAGAGAAGGGATTCGCACCTAATTGGAGAATATGCCACTTACATTTGCGCACTTTGACATTAACAAACAGGAGTTTATGAAGCTACTTTTAACTTTATGGTGTAAAATGCATCACAAACAAGGCTGCTTCAATCGAGTTGTCCTTGTGTTTCCACTTGACAGCGTTTGACATGTTTACAATTCTGATCACTTAGATTACACCTTTCTAAAAGGCTTGTTGCTATGAATTGGATGATTAATAAAGACTCTTCACACAGTATACTGTGTTATTGTCACCTGCTCGTTTGTGAGCAAACCTGTTATGTAGCTGCCCATAAGTGCTGGTGACTCAGAGATGCATCTGATTTAATGGCTGTGTTCATTAAGTGAATAGCGGCAGCTTATATTTAAATTTTTTCAGGTGAGTGTGGTTTTATTGCTGTAGGCTGGTTGATATAACACAGGATTTTAAATTGGAAATTTAAATATTGTCTGTGATTGAGATCCTTTCCCACTGAGTCAGAACAAAGACAGCTTACATCGTCCACCTTGAACACCCAGTGAGCGGCCTCTTCTGCGCTAATTAAGCAGAATAAAATTTACTTCAGAATCGCTGCATGTGGCATAGCAGGTACCAGCCAGAGCTTTCTCAGTGGCCATCTGCAGCTACTGAACTACAGTCCACAGGAGATCCATCCCAAGAGACCTGAGCCCTGACTGCTGCGACAAAGCCTCTCTTGGTGTCAGAGCTATGACTTTGACCCTCCACTCATAGAGGGTGTCAGCTGAACGCTCCGTCTCACTTCTTGTCTTCCTATTGTGACTGAAAAGAGAGGAGGATGGGGCGTATTTATCTCCTTGGGGGACAGATGAGGGCTTTTGTGCCTGTGCTGGTAATATCCCAGTGGGGCCCACCCAATGCCTTATCAGATCAGACATGTCCTCTGCATTTCCCGCTCTGGAAACAACCAGCAGGCCGTTTTAATGCTCCCCTGCCTGACCGGTAATTGTTTGATCACTGATGGCTGCTGAGTCATTAGAAAACAGTGGAAGACAGACGAGGCTGTTCAGCAGAAAAAGTAGAGAAATGTGCCCCATTGCTCCTTTATGTAGACTTCACTACAGACTGCCACAAAACAACAGTGAAGGGTGTTGTGAATGTGACACAGATCGATGTAATGTGGGGAAAGCACTTCAGAGCTTCATTGGAGTAGAATTATGGGTTTATTAGTATTTTATGGACTTGATACTTTGGGAAAGAGACGGGCTGAGACCTATATCACTTAAACACTCAGCACTATGGTGTACATTATTCCCGGAGGAGCAACTTCCAGCTGTGTGTAGAAATACATGTGGAGTTGAGTGTATCATACTCTCTAGGATGTTTTAACTCAAATGGGCAAGATAAATAAGAAAAGGAATCAGTGGATTTAGCATAATTTGTAGTATCTGTACTTACCACTTGCAGCCACAAGTGGTAAGTACAGAAAATGGTGCTTTACATAGTTTTTTTTTTTTGGTTATAAACTAAAATATATGATTGTTCTTTGATGAAAAACATGAATGCTAATTTCAATATCACATTTATTACCAAATTTACATTTAAATGACATTTATATATATTTGAAAAGGTCAACACCCTTTAATCAAAGGTCGGTGCCCCCCACCACCAGTAGCCACTCAGGGAAGCTTGAGGGAATCTGGAAAGGAACGCTTATTTTCAAATCTATGCTGAAACTACACCCATAAACCACCACGTCGTCTACCCTTCAGTGATGCTCCTCAGTCTCTCTTGCCCCTTGGTTGTCTCTCTCTCTCTCTCTCACACACACACACACACACACACACACACTTTGAACTACTGGCTGGTATAACCGCCACTGCCGACAGTTCAAGCGGCTTGAGGCGACTGTGGCTGTCTGAAAACGAGAAAGGAGCAAGAAACTTCTGCATCATAAGACAATTCTGTGGCAAAAGTGTGACAACCTAGTTAACCTAGCTTTAGCAGGCTAATTGGTATGTCTTATGTGTTTGTGTGTGGGTTGGGGGTGGGGTAGGAGTGTCTTACACCGAATCCAAGCTCTGTGTTCTAAAGACATTTCTTGAATTTCCAGGGAGACAAACTTAGGGGTTAAGTTACACTTTAAGGATACTGGAAGCAGCATATTTATAGAATACAAAACCTGCTTGGGTGCTCAAGTTTGGTCATTGAGGGGTGATTACATATGTACAGTACATATGACATGGCCACTGAGCCCAGGCTCTGCCACAGACAGAGCCGGTATAGAGACAGAGATTGCTGATAAAAACGTTTTGACCGTCCACCAGCCCACTGGGATTTGTCATAATATGCCCAATGACCAGTATTGGAAAACGGAGCTTCTTAAAGTTAGATGAGGTATTTATATACTGGCACAATAAGAGGCACTTTTATTCCTATTTCATGTCAGTGGAGTATTCATTTGTTTTCCTATTTTAAAGTCAAATAGTTGCATAATGTTGCATTTTGTCAAGTGACAATGTTCAGCCTGACATCTTGCCTTTACACATTTACATAGAATGGGGGTGTGTCCACTGAAACACATCCTGCATCAGGCTTTCTCAGCCTTGAAAATATTCAGTGTTAAAATTGCTAATCTATCACTTGTTACCGATTTTACATTCACACTGTCTTTGCTCTTTTAACATGGGAGCTTTAAGAAAAAACAAATTAAATTGCCAAATCTATGTAAATTGACTATTTCTCTAAATCTTGAAAAATAAAATCTCTTAAAAATTGTAAACCTGCCAATATGTTGACATTTTGAGAATT
This sequence comes from Hippoglossus stenolepis, assembly GCF_022539355.2. Classification (NCBI taxonomy): domain Eukaryota; kingdom Metazoa; phylum Chordata; class Actinopteri; order Pleuronectiformes; family Pleuronectidae; genus Hippoglossus; species Hippoglossus stenolepis. The sequence continues at coordinate 25,495,925 of NC_061486.1, forward strand.
AGCTATTTTTTTATGTTGAATAAAGCTACTGTATTCCTCTTCAAAACCCAGCAGTCAATTAAAAACTGTCTCTAATGGCCAGGGATGAAAACAATTAAAAACTGGCTCCTATAATAAACACCAGGGAAAAAAACAGTAGTAGGTAAACACCTTCCCTATAATGTGCCTGCCAGTTTGGCCTAATTGATGTTTCTGCTGCTTTAATTTAATACACAATGTAATTATGCAATTTTCAACACTTTCTTCCTGCTCACCCTATATGTATTTCACTGTAGGTGTATGTGTGTTGATGTTTGCACTAACCATAGACTGTATTAAAGATGGATGGCAGGTTAGCTCCACAAAAATGAGAGCCCCTGGTGGCTGGCTGCAGTATAGGTCATAAACCCTGTCTCCTTTTTAAAAAAGTGAAAATACACGTCATATAAATACAATTTCTGATGCTTTCTGTCACTTTAGGTAGTTCTTATCACACTGATATTTGTGATATTTTTTTTTTTAAGTTTAGATATTATTATTAATTGATGCAATAAAAAAAGGATGTGAAAGCACTTGCATCAATGGTATCTTGATACCGGAGCGCCATCCTCTGATTGCTACTGTGCAGACTCTGGCTGCAAATGTGTAAGATGGCAGCGTTCATGTTTGGGATATTTTGTGTTTGGGGAAACACGTCGACCAACTTTATATACAGTCTATGGTAGTAGCCTACGATTTATCACAATTTAATCCCTGTTAAGGGTTTGTCTCCATTACACATCATATAGCTTTATATGTAAATTGAGATTAATATTATTTAAAATATTACAGGAAGTTTTGAGTTTGTATTATTATTGAGTTTGGAATGGAGCAGATTATAACAGGGTTTGGTACTAAATTATAAAAAGGCCTGGTAGCTTCTGTAGGTAAGGTTAATAGAGGCTCAGGTTACCATTTGAGGAAGTGTGGTACATACACTGGAGATCAGTGGCACAAAAAAGTTGACCAAAACATACAGTATTTCCCCAGTTGACAGGAACAATTGAATTAACCAGCCTGCCATGAGTTAGTTGGTGGCCTCTCCTGTTTGCCTGTAGTATCGCGGACTAGGTTGTAAGGCGGCGGTAGCTTCGAGCTCCAGGGCCCTTTCACCTGTGAGGTGGACAGTGCTCCATTACTGCAACAATGCTTTCTCTCGGGTCCATTATATGCACCAAAATACGGATACATGCATTTACAGAAAAAACACACACCTGCGTTCACACATCCTGTGCGCCGCTGAGAGGCTTTAAAAGTCCCCAAAGAATTGGCTGTGATTATTGTGGTTACCGTGATTGCTATCATCGTCTGCCATCTCAGCCATTATCAGTTGAGCATTTCCCTGTGCGCTCCTTTCAGCTCAGCGCTCTGTTTACCCTAATGTGAGCCGGGGGGGACATAGAAGAGAGGCGTCTTCCATAAACACCTTGTTATCTCTCACTCCTTCTCAAATTTTCTCTCCATTCTATCATTCTCGCTCATTTCCGCCATCTCTTAATGGGCTGTGTGGGGCAGCGGCTCTCTGGTTGAAACAGAAGCAGGATAGCTGCTGTTTATTAGCTGGCATCCAAAGTTGCGCTGATGCCTGCAGCCAGTGGAGCTGTGCAAGTTGTTAGGTAGTTTAACTTGTCTCCCACCACCTCTGTTACAAAAGATGGCCGCAACCTATTTAAACTTAAAGAGGTGCCAAAAAAAGTGGAATGTAAATCATTTCTGCCAGCGATGCCCACACATTCATTGCATTTTGGCTCAGATTTTCTTTCTCTTTCTTTGCTCTCCTCCCCATCTGCATGAGGCAGCCTTAGCCAAAGCACTCAGTCAATTCTGCACAAATATGATTCTCGCTGTCCAAATAGAGAAGATTGACAACCAAAGGCACGTATTTGAAGGGTGTTAAACACATCACCCAGTTAATGCTTCTTCAAACAGAGAAAAAACCCAGAGAGATTTTGAGTCATATGAAAACTTGATTTGCTGAAGTACAGTCTCCGGCTGTTCCGACAGGTAAAGGTTATAACCACCTCTGTGCTTGATTGCTAAACACACGCAACTGTGGCCTGGATCAAAAAGTAAGCACTCACATATCTGTGATTGTATGTGCACCAAAGCCTGAGTGATTCCTGCGTAATGCTTCCTGGCGGCTCAGACGAAGAACCAATCATGTGCTTTTGTTATCTGATGCTGAAATTGGTATTTGTTTACAGCAAAACTTGCAAACCTGCATAAAGTTTGGTTTGTGAGTAGGTGGTGGTCAGGGTTTGTGTGTGTGTGTGTGTAGTGACATTTAATCAGGCAGTGATCTGTCATGTAATCCCCCTGCTCGAGACACACACAAACACACACACTCACGCTGAGCTGGACATGTGCACGAATACGTGAAAATTTCATTGCGAGAGGTGTGTATCTGCAGTGCCACAGATAATGCCTGGCTTTTCTTGTCGTGTCATTGCCTTTCTGAGCTGCTGTTCCCCCCCCCCCATACACACTCACCCACACACACACACACACTTCACTTCACTTTCCTCCAACCTTTCTTGGCCAGGGCTTTTATCAGCAATTCATTTCCCAGTATCTCAGCGATCAATCATTCCAGCTTGTCCTCAAATGCAGCCGTCACTCCTAAAGACGAAGACAGGAAGCGATGTATACACAAGGAGACACCGGCTCAGACAGGCAAAGAGACAGGGGAGCTTAATTACGATTGCAATCGACAGGCACTTTTAAGAGATGAAGCTTCATTTTTAGAAGTGTCTGATCAGTGTTATGGCTGGCTCCAAGTCCTCTGTCTCCTGTCTCTGACTGACGTACAAAGCAAACTCTTAATGTCCACTTCTTTCTTTCATTTGCCTTTGTTAAAGTTTTACTTCTAGTTGGGTCTGTTTGGATACGTCTAAGTGCCTCTCTTTTCTACGAGTTTAATGGATGACGCATCTCCACTTACTTCGCTATCAAGAAATTAAGCCAAATATATTCTGGCTACAAACTCTGCCATCTTGGCCATTGGGAGCCAGAGTCTGGGCAGTAGCGATTAGGGGATCAATCTGTGGTCTCGAGGTCCCACTGATACATGCGCTCAACTACGCATTTCACCATACACCAGTGTGATAAGGACTACCTAAAATGACAGCCATCTTTGAGAAACATTTGATGTGTACTTTGAACTTTTAGTTTGGTCCATGTACAATCTACTAACATGGATGAGGCAGCGTTTATGATCTATACTGCAGCCAGCCACCAGGTGGTGATTAACACGCTTTGGCTTCACTTTTAGGAGCTGTCATGTTCATGTCCATCCTTGTATACAGTCTATGGATCAGTCATTGCTGTTCATAATAACTACTGCTAAACAAAGTAGGAAAGTAAAGAGCTTGCTGTATCTTAAAGCTTCAGTGAGTAACCCGGCCAACTGAGTGGGTGACCCTCGACTGAAAATGCAGCGGAGGCCATTGTCTTGAAGGTCAGTCAGCACAGAGCAGTAAACAATGGGAACACAGAGCACACGGGAGAAATACTGAGCACCTAATCCGAGCATAAACCAGCATTCTGGGAGACCAGGGCACACTCTGGCCCTGGACTGCACTGCTCGCACATTCGGAACACTTTCTTGTGCGCTTATTCAGAGCATCACCCTCACAGAGCGGTGAGCGCGCTCTCTTGACTCTGGATGCACGGAGGAGGAAGAGAGCAGCCCAGTGTTGCAGTGGTAGTAAATGGGTTCCAGCTACAGTGTTCAGCTGCTGGTAAACCAGCTGATCGCACCAGAAATGGACTTTCGGTGTCTGCTGAAATGTAACTTTAACTCACAGAGGGATGTGTGTGTGGATATTTGAGGTGCTGTATAGTCCAGTTTCCTCCTTTCAGAAGCAGGCCTGCTCTCTCCTCCCATTAAAGTGTTAGCTGTGTTTTAAAGGGGGTGATGGGCCACTGGCCTACTGAGGTCCATTTCACTCAATAACTGCATTCCTCCCAATGATGGTGTCTTTATTCATTCATTAGGTTCTAGAAATTTTACATAAAAAATATTTCACATGTCCTGACCTGTATGGACCCATCAGCCATCATCAAAGAAGAGGTTTGAGTTTTTTACTTTCATAATCCTATGAGAAACATGCAATCCTGACTACATGCAACATTCTCTCTGCTGAAACATAAAAAAGAATGTTCCAACAATTCTCTCTGGGCGTGATAGGAGGAGGAGTAAACATCGAACAGCTTGGTGTTCATGTTCTCTGTTCATGTGCTGTATTGTGTTCCCTTGTCCTGGTTTCACTTCACTGTGTTTTGCCATTTCATTCAGATGCAGTGAGAAAAATAGTGACGCCTTTGGGAAGTCAACTCGTGGCTCTGTGTCTACAACTGTGCGAGAGCCAAAAGATGGTCAACCAAATTTCAAATGTGAGAAATCCGACAGCCGCTCCTTACTCACCGCACAACAAATGACGCACAACAAAGCTGAAATTTGGTCTGAATCATGTTTCTCAGAAAAATGGGCTCAAATTGAACAGTGCAAGCCAGTCTAATATAAATGTAATTCCTGAGGATACAGGACTGAGTCACTTTAGCGGAGGGATCAGAAATTGATCAAATTGCACTGCAGATACATTGCATGATTTCTGAAGCCAAAACCTAAATGACATTTTAACCTTGGTCATGGCTCATCATACTTTCAAGGGCTGGAATCTTTCTGCAGTAACAACTCCTCCTAGCCAGCCAAATTTAGCTAATTTATTCTGACTGCCACAGAGGGGATTATTGTCATCTGCCTCATATTTTCCAGCTGTTTCAGTGAGTGTTTTCAACTGGCACATTTTTGTATTTGTCACCCACGCATGGTTTGAGAAGGCTCTGACAGCTTTGGAACCCTCAGAGTCAGCACAGAGCTTGTACTTTATTATCACTTATATCCCAGTAGGTGTTAAGATGGAGGGACGGGCCTTCTGAAGTAAGATTATGTCGACAGAGTAAAATGGTGGAAAACCGGCTTCTCGCTGTGTTCAGAGGTCACATTTCAAAAGAAGCCAGGACATTTGAATGCACCTTTGAGTCGGTGCTGTCCTTCAGCTTTTGATGGTGTCGGCCTGCATAATAACAAAGGGAAACTCACTTTCATCTGTCTCCATTTGTTGCCGCTCTCTCGTGCTTTGTGTTATTACTGTGGCAGCCCATTGTTCCCCTTCATCTCCCTGTATGCTTGATTTGTTTGGTCTTAGAGATCTGTGGATTGTGGATTGCAAGTCTTTGTTGCCGCTGTTGGGTTTTGATGTCAGTAGATGCTGCATCTGTGTTGGGGCTCTCTGCAAAACAAATAATGTTCAGTGGGAGTTTCTCCTGGAGTTAAGTTAAAAATGGAAGGAAACTTCAAGTTCCCACAACAATATTGTCAACAACTGACTGGAGTTATTATAGTTACATCCATGCTCCTTTCGAATTCAAATATTAACTTGTCCCCATCTTTGGGGGAACACTCTCACTGTTTATACACTGTTAATACACTGACTTTTTCAAGGATCACCTTTGATCACACTTTTAGCTGTACTGTTATGTTGTTTTGTTGATGCTACTCAAAGACTTGCAGTAAAAAAGACCTTCCCTCGATGGAAACACTAAAATATATTACCACTGTGTTAAAACACTTTTTACTGCTCTGATAGTTGAGGACAGTCACCCAGTCATGCCATCCCATGTGTATGTTAGCTTTTGTCAACTAGCGATTCATTAACATTTAATTTTGTCTCTTGAAAATTGAGCTGCATGTTTGTAACTTAACCAGGTCATATAGCAAAAAAAAATATATTAGCTCTCTTATCAGCAAACAACTTGAAATCTGGGCTGCAACTACCATTGAGGACAATGAGCTCATGTCCTTGTTCAACCTGCAGTGATATTGTTGCAAATTTTTTTTAATAATTCCACTTTATAAAAACCTCAACATTTCTCCCAAAAAATGAACAGGAGAAGGCTTTTACTGTAATCCTTCATGTTGTAAACATTACACATATTGCTATTTCCAGGCTTTGTGCTAAGCTAACCAGGTGCTAGCTGTTGCGTCACATTTAATGGACGAACCTGAGAGTTATATCCACATTCTCATGTAACTCTCGGCAAGAAGCATATTTTTCAACTGAATAAATGTTTAATGAAAGTCAAATTAAATTCCATATTCAAGAGCTTTGGTTTTTGTTTAAAATATATTTAAGAGTCATGAGGGGGGCAGGTGGTGTGTTCATGACCTTAGTATTTCAAAAATCCCAGCTACGGCTCCTGCTATCCTGGAAACATCATTAACTAATACATTTTTTTGACAAGGCAAAAATGCACACATTGTAGCACTTTGAGTAAATCATAGATAACACAGTGTTTAGTTATTATTTCGTCATTATGGATTCTGTACTCCTGCTTCTCCTTTCCTAATCTCCCCAGTCACTCAGTCTCTCTACAGGGATCATTCACATACCAGTTAATTATCTAATATATTTGTGCAAATTACTGCAAATTACTAGAGCATGTTGGTTTTGTAAAATTGATCTCTTTCCACGAATGTCATTTTTCATCATATTTCACCCCGAAAAAGAGTGTAATTGCCAATTGTCCTGAAAATCATTTAAATTCAAACTGCAGAGCTACGATCCATTCCACTCACTGACATACAGCCAAGCAGCATCAATAAACCACAACACAGTTGCTCTATTCAAACAAGGGTCGCTCCAATCAGACAAATAGCAAACAGCACTAATAAACCTCTTTATTACCCACTCCAAGCTGTTGGATACATCAAACAGGCCGCCACAGAAATGTACTCTGTTTTTTAGGGGGGGGATCAATCTGGTAAGGGCCAGATAATTATTGTAGGCACTGGAGCCAGCTTCTTTCACTATGGCAATTAACAAGGCTTGTTAACATCAAAGGCAGAAAAAGACCAGAGGCTGACTTTTAAACAAAAAGTGAACTGAATTCACAGGGGATTGGCTTTATGTCCACAGTCTGGTTGTTTCAATGTACTTTTGATTCGAGACCAGCATAGAGATTTTAACCAAAAATCTGTCGGGGGAGAGTTTTACAGTATAAATTCTACAATAAGTATTATTGGTTTAATGTAAAAAGGAATTATTCATCTCAATGAACAGTAGTCTGTTCACACCTAATACATTTTTCAGTAATTCTTCTGTTCATGTTTCTGTGGAGAAGGTACACATTATATTGTTTGAAAACAAGCTTTCATTCGGAAAACTTTGTTTAAAAATGTTTAAGGTCACAACAAATACAAACAAATACATATCAGAGCTTTTCTTGCTAAGTAAATTTGACAGGGACACAGAAAAGCCAATTTTTCTGGAGCCTCAATCACTCATGCATTCATCAGAAGTCTCTCCAGACACATTTTCGTCTAGCTTGAACTTTCTCCGATGGAGGAAATGGGTACATGTAATCCCCTTTCTGACGGGCGAACAAGCTAATCTGTTTACTTCCTCCTTTGTGGATTGACTCGGAGATGGCAGCAAAACAGGTGATAACAGAAAAGTACAGAAAGAAAGGTTTATTTGACTTTTTCCACTTCAGGCTTCCTAGTGGGAGACTGACTGTAGCTGTTGCTGGATTATCCTGACGTCTCCTATTCTCCATCTCTCCGCATGCGATCTCTCTCCCCGCTCTCGGCGTCTCTTCTTGCTGGGGTCAGCACTGATCCCCTGCTCCGGGAAGTTTCTGCATTTGTTATAAAATAGTCTGTTTTGTTTTGACACCTTATCTTTAAGAGTGCAGCAGCGGAGAACACGACCTTACCGATGTGCTACCAGCCTGCCAGGCTGTGGGTGGTAGATAGAGGTTTTGTGTGCACACAAGCACGTGACTGGCTGTTTTTTATTTGCTTTCACAGTCTGAAGATGAAGGGAGAAGATGTGGAGAGCGTTTAAGACTATGGCGTTGAAGGGCCTTGACATGGCACTGATGACATATTTGGGGGCGCTAACAACTACACTGCGTCCATGAAGCAAAGGTTAAAGACGACATCAGTCACAGCAGTGTTCAGAGCCCAGTGCACAACATCATTTTGTCGAAGACCTTGTAGTTATGACCCTTAATCTCTGCCACTAACATTGATGACTCCAGCGAAATCTGAGGATAAGGTCCCCAATCTGTCATTTAATGATATATAGCATTGCATGCATTGTATTCACAAGCTGCCACTGTGCACCAGAGGATGCATGAAAGAAGGTGAATACTGATGCAGTATATGAACATGTCTCCAAAGATCATGTCGATCCTCATTAGCAGGCATGATAATTTGTTCATTAATCCTGACCTTAGAGCTCCTGACTCTCTTTAAAGGATTAATATTTCACTTGGTTAATTAACGTGTCTTATTCTGATTCTGTACAGTTGAAAGACACTGGAATGCCTAAAAAGTAAAGGCTAATATCAATTAAATACAAGGGTCAATTTATTTTATTTACACATTTCATCTTTATCAAGTTTAATCCAGATACAGTTTCTCTATACGATCTCCCTGCATTTAACAGGGATTTTTAATTGGTGCTTAGCAGGTTAAGTGTGTTCTTTCATATAGTAATTACAGGCAATCAAACTGAAGAATTGTCAATTGCAGAGTCAATATGCCGCTGTCACCAGAGCCGTTACATCAATGCTATTCATGATCAGACCCAGTCCGTGGTCATTTACAATGTCTATAATTTTCCCCTGCATTGCACATGCACTCGCAATTTATTCACCGGCCCATTCAGCAGTATCAGGTTTGAAAATGGAGAGAAGCTCAATAAACTGCATGTAATTTAGCTTCTGCCTCAAGGACAACAGGCAGGCAGTCAGGTAGAGAGAGTGGGCTGTCCTAGATAGTGCAAGCAGATGAACTGCGAAGAAGATAATACCAATATGTGAAAAGATAAAGGAAGGAACCATACGGCAGCCCGGAGAAGTCCAACTTAAGTGCCTGTGACACTTTATTGTGCGAATCACTCATATTCTTTTGGGGTTTTCATAAAAAAATCTGATGAAAGCGAGGCTGTAATTTTGAGGAATGGGGAGGCCTCCGACAGTTGAGATAAATGAGCTGTAGTCCAGCTTATCAGATTTAACAAACCATCAATCTGCAGCAGGTTTTACAATGAGGAGACTGGACTTTCTTCAGATGTATTTCATGATGCTGAACTTCAGCTGGCTGTAATGTTTATTGTGTGTGTACTGTATACTCTGTTGTGCAATAATGCATTAAACGTGATACCATAAAATGGTATGCCTTTCGGCATTCAATAAATTTGGTTATCAAAATAAAATATTGAATATTAATATTAAATAATAACTTGAATTGATTAAAGTTACCTCGGGGCACCACCCTTCAAAGGAAGGGAAAAGATAGCCAATTTATTGATTAAGTCTCGTAAAAGTTCTAACTACAAATTTGGAACTCTGATTAACAATTAAATTAATAACTATAACCCAAATTACCATATAGATAGTTAGCTAAGTTGAAGGATATAGAGTTCTTGACAGTGTAGAGATTGGCAAAATTCACTTATGCAACATTAATGAAAAAACATTTGTGAAAGAAAAACATTTATTATGAATATAATAAAGTATAAAAAACACAAATTACTAACAGTGTACTTACTAAACAAAGATAGGTATGTGAGTATGCGTGTGTGTGTCTGTGTGCTTCCAAAATGGCGGCTGGCCACTTCGAAGATAACACCCTCCCCCCTTTTTGGAATGTTTACGACATGTAGCGGGGGTCGGAGAGATAGGGTGCTGCGATATGCGTGTGTCTGTGTGTGTGCCAAATTAGAGAAAGTTACTAGATGCATGCAAGGAAAGACTGAAGAGCATAACTAACATTAACTTTCAAATAACTTGTAACCACAATATCACAGCAACACAAATCAAACTTATAAACATCACACAGAATTGAATAAACAGTATTTGCTTAGCCTAGTATAATTATTAAGCCCAGTTGTGTTACCCGTGCGTGGAAAGGGGAAAAAGAGTTGCTGTGCTGTTCGAAGTTCTGTGAAATCGTCTTGCTGGTTGTGTGGCTCCTGCCTTTGTGGTTCTGTTGGGCTGTGCAGCTCCGTTGCTGTTTGAAGTTCTCCTGCAGGACATCGCGTCGCTGCTTAGAGGTTGGTAGAGCTTGGATTGCGAGGAGGTTTCCTTGGTGAGATGAGCTGGAAGCTGCAACTCTCCTCCATGAAGTTGATTTGAGTTGAAAGAGTGAGCTGGACCGTCACCCTTCTCCTCTGAGAGGATTCGTGGAAGGAGCGGTGTGCTCCTCTCAAAGAGGTGAATGGAAAGAGAAGACGTGAGCGGGAGAAGCCAGGCTTCTCCACTCGGCGTTGCAGGGAAAGAGAGTGAAGAGAGGGGGAACAAGCCTTATATTGGCCCGGTGACCTCACAGGTTGAGGCCCCCTGGGAGACTGAGTTCTGGAGGGTCTGGTTTTCTCCAGAACAAAGGGACATGCGGCTTTAGGATTTTGACTGCACATGTAGGCCGAACTTTGTTTCACAAATACCATGTCCCAACAACTCACACACACACACACACACACACACACACACACACACACACACACACACACACACACACACACATTGCTTACTGTCTATATTTAGAGAAAAGTGTTGCCATTAAGAACGAGTACATTTCCCAATGCGAGCATGGCCACATGTAGGGCAGCTATCGGCACACAATTATCCTATTAAGGACATGCTTCAAGCACCCCTAAACATTTCACATCATGTCGTCTGCACTTGTGAATACAAAATGCTGCTACTGATGATTGTGAAGTGCCCGGTAAACACGTTTCCCAACACTGCAAATGAGTGGTGATGTCAGCCGCCTTCGGGGAAAATGAAATAGATGCTGTTTTATCTAACATTAATGCCAGCGCTACTCCCTGGGTGGCTGTATGTATTTATAATTTTATTATGTGGTGTTATAGGGTGATACACTGTATGAATATTCCTCCTGAGAGCGAGTCATACAGCCATGTAACGAGAGAGCTGGCAGATTGTTTGCTGTGGCACATTTAGATAATGATCTTCAGAGGCTGAGTGAAACCAGAAATACAATTAAAGGGAGTAGAAAAAAGCATTACCAAGATTAAGAAAGGATACCCCATGGGTCATTATTATGGGAATATAATTATACCTGATGAGTTTGGGGGAGTCATAGGTTTTCTCTCTGCAAAAGGGAATAAACAAAAGCAACTGCAAGAAAACTGAGATAATGTCCTGTTTTCAGTTTAAATGGAAATTTGCACATTTCCCAAAGCCCTCGTTTGTTTTAGTTTTTAAAGCTGTAAAAATCTAATGTAGACAAGAAACTATCTGATGCTAACCAGAAACTGTTTGTGGTGCAACACTAATTGTTGTGCACCAGAAACTCATGTCTTTTAAACAGCTGCTAAGTATGAACATGACGTAGATAGTTTGCACCAGCCAATCTGTAAATCCTTGAATCTTTATTTTTTTATTTTCATAAGCCAGAGTTCACCTTAGACACATGCGCAACACAGCGGGTTCTCTGCACAGAGACTTTCACAACAGCTTCAAATCCTCATCAACCATCCTTTGTCTGTGTCTTCTACGTGTGTGTCACCGCTGTTTCACCATGAGGTATTTGTTTTGTTTTGTTTTTTTGTTTTTTTTTGCGTCTGTCGTGTGTTAGAAGTTTCATCAACCACCCCAACTCGCTCGCTGTGAATCCAGCTGGGACCCCCTGCTGTGTTCACACATCGACTTCTCCTAGATTTCTAGGGACTTTATACTAGGAGGTCAGGCAGATGAAGTCCGTAGAAACTGCGGAGCGTCTCACTCTGACATCTGCATTTAAACATGCACCTCCTCTGGAGAAAATACAGAGGCACTGCGGAGCTCAGTGCATATCTGAGAGTAGCTATAGTTAGCAGTATGCTGTTAAGCATGGGTGGGAAATGTCAGATTATGCAAACCTAAACCAAAGCTATTTTGGCTAGAATTATCAACAGATCTTTTTGTAATTTGAGTTTAATTTTATTTTTGTGAAATGCAATTTAATCTTCAATCCAACAACATACTTATTCAGTGCTAGGTCAAATATGTCAACCATATTTTATATACCTCTTTCTTCATCTGTCATGTTAGCTAGCTCATGTGAGTTTTGCTAGTTAGCTGTGGAACAGTTAAGGTAAACCTAGCAGTTACTGAGTTTCTGTATACAAAGTCATCTCTTTTTTACTCCTTATTGTTCATGTTTCCCATTTAATCCGTGCAGCATAGAGAAGGTAGCGGAAAAGCATTTATTACATCACCTGTACATGAATATCACAACAAACTGTTTTTGTTGACTGGTCAAAATAGCATTTTGTTTGTGCCCTGGCTAATAAACCCAGTATTCATTAAGCCTGGTGACATCCATGAAGCTAACAGAGTTCCTTCCTGTTATTCAGCTCTTATCAGGACAAACACTGACAAAGTGACACATGAAGACGCTCACCCACTCATGTAGCCTGAGGGCCTGGGTGAGCATCAGTCAAAATATGGATTGTGTCAGGGCGGGAATGCACTGCTCTAAACAAGTGAGCTAAAAATACCAGCTGCCTTAAAGCACCGGGAAAGGGAGGAGAAGCTAGAGGAGAGGACGTCTGCTTTTTAACACTGCTTCCCTGTCATGTTTTCACTTCATCTTTAAACATTATGCAGTTGTCTGGTTCTGTGCCAGCTCAAACAGATATTCACTTCAAAATATGAGAATCTCTTGCGGGATGCCAGAACAGCAGCTAAAGCATGTGTGAATACATCGAAAGCTTTAAGTGTCTGAGCAGCTGCTTCTGTGTATGTGCATCACAGCTCTGGAAATGTGAGTGTGGGCATGTGAAGGAATATATGAATAGAAATTCCAGGTGAATGGTGTGTGAATTCACTCCCTGTATGTCCTCAAGGTCAGTCTGAGACCAGAGTGCGTCTTCCATACCTACACGCACACACTCACAAAGAGATATATAAAGGAAATAGCTTGTGGGACACGTTTGACTCTCTCCTGTCGTAGGAACCTTGAAAACCTTGAGGGCCTTTCTTGTTAATGCCGTCCATTACTTTCCCTCGCCTGTGGTGGATGGAATTTCAGTCAGCATCACACTCTTCCGTGTGGAGCACTTTGGGCTAAGTAGTCCAAATAACATGGCTCTAAAATCCTTGAGAACAGCTTTTACAGCTTGGCTTTTACCTTTAGAAGCCGCTCCTCTCATGGCCACTTTAGTATCTATTTCCTCCCCACTTTCTGCCTTTTAACCATGTCAGAGGGACACTCTCCCATCATGCATTGCTGCGTTATCAAAGTCGACCACCCGCGGTTTGTTAATCACACTGATGGTGGTGTGAAATGGAGGATTCACACTCTTGGCACAGTGGCGCGCTAGCTGCTGCATCCTTTTTAGTCTGGTTACGTTCGGCCATTTTGGATAGCTCAGGTGAGTATTGCATGGCTCACAGGTACAAATCTAGGATCTACTAGTTTATTTTTGTGGATGTTTGAACAGTGGAAACCACAATTTTCTGCCAAACAAGTTTTTTATATTGGGAGCATTGGGCTACAGTTCCTCCAGCAGCCAGTATTTCTTGCTGTACTCAGTGAACAACAGCGCTTCTGGTCATTAAAACAAAAGGACGAGGAAGGGTGGAGCGCTGCAGCGGAGTTGTAGCTGCTCTAAACCATTCTTCTCTATTGTCGCTCCTGAGTCCCATTATCTTTGATTCTATTTCCCAACGTGTAACCACAACTAGAAGCCTCAGCTCCGAAGATGCGGTGGTGATGGAGTGAGAGAGATAAACGCACTGTCAATAGGTTTCTCACGCCAAGATGACTGGCCACAAGCACTGCCAATTGCAGCCAGTTAAGAAAATAACAAGATTGTCAATTTGTTTTTAACCCCCAGCTGGCACCGCTGCTTATGGCCAGGGGGCAGCAAGCTTTACCTTATTATTTAGTCAGGTCACCAGTCTAATAGCTAATTAAAATTGCCTACCCACTGGCTTGAGCGTGTGTGTGTGTGTGGGTGCTTGTTTTTGGGAACAAGTAAGGGGCAGAAAATCTCCATCCCCTTGTTGCCCCGTCCTAACGGCAGAAGCTCTTAATTGTACATATTTGGACATTAAAATAAATTACACTCTTCCTGGACGGTAGAGGAGACCACAGCTACAGCTGGTCAGGAGTGATAACACTTAATTTACCACAAAGCAGCAAATACAGGTAACAAAACTTAAGTCTCTCTTCTGTTCTTTCTTCAGAGTGAAGTAAAGTGCGTTGCTTTTTCAAATCCTTGTCAGCACTGCTTGTCCGTGTCAAACTGAGAAAATACAAAGTATTCAGAAATGTTGGTCCTTTAGATCATAGCAGTGTGTCTCCAGTGTTAGTGATGATTATATATGGCCCTACCACTTTCCTCAGCCTGCCCTTGAGCAAAGAGGTTATAAACTCCTAAGTGAATTTTAATTAGAAGTTATGATCACATCATCATATTATCCACTCTTTAAGGTTACTGGTCCCTTTACCCTCAGCTGTCTGATGCTGGCAAGCAGCCATGAGGATTTGAGTAGGTTGTAGGAGTGGGGTTACACAGATCAGAGGCAAACACAGTCCTCATGACACCTGGGAGACTTCAGCATTCTCTAAGCACAGATGTGCTGTAGAGGGTTTGTGCGTGCTTTGTTTATGTTATCATCGCACTGTGTGAGCGCTGTAGGTGCAAAATGTCACATTTTATAATTCAGAAACATGTTTTCCTCACAGAGCAAAGCAGAGTTTTTTTTCCCAATCGATTGCAACAGTCTGGTTTTGAACAAGCTGTCTTGAAGATAAGAAAATCCTGGGGGGTATCAGATGGATGTATGCAGGCTTGTGGACAGAATTGTATAAATACTGATGTCATGGATAGAAACGACCGTTGTATCAACACCACCGACACCGGCTGTAAACTGTGTGGAAGTGTTAGGTTGGATTTGAAGTCTTTATTTGAAATATAACTTGCTAAAAGTTATTGTTTCTTCAAAACCAGTAGTTACATCCTGCTTTTATAAAGGCTTTCTGTTCCTGGTATTAAAAACATCTTTGAAAATTATTACAGTGAGACACTTGTTTATTGTGCTAAGATGTTAAAATCTAAGACATAAAAACATTGGTGTCAGCCTTCATGAACACTCCTCTACATGACTTTCAAATGTGACCTCAGTGGCCTGTGTTGTTGTTGCTGCAGCCCTGGATGTTTGCATTCACTGAGTTACTGAGATACTGTCCAGTATCTAAGTGTGTGCATATGCCAGTTGTGTACACAGAAAACATTTTGCTGTTAAGAATGATGCTGTCAGTCAAACCTCTGCAAGGTGGTGTCTGCTGATTTTTAGCTTTGCAATTTCAAATGTCCCCTGACGTCTTGCTGCGCTGGTGTCAGGTATTGGAAATATTGTTTGTGTCTGTCAGCATCCAGACGAATCGGTCTTTTAAAATTGGTGTCACTGCGCGCGTATGTGTGTTCTGGCTCCAGACCACAGTGTGGTACTGACAATGGCGCGGTGTCGAACGTTTGTAGTCATGAGGAGTCGGCGTGTCTCGCAGTCGCGTCTGTGTGTTGAAGTTGGCCGTGATTGGGATTTCTCCGCACGGCGACAGCAGTGTCAACACATTCGCATGCTGCACTCCATCAAGGCTCTGCGAGGTTAAGAGTGCAGCAGGCATCTCAGAATAATTTCAGATGAGGTACGCAGGTTTGCACACAGGTTTCCTTAGTGGTGAATAAAAATCTGCTTCTGTGAGCTGAGTTATAAAAGTTGACTTTTACACACAATTGCTCTTGAAATGTACACAGGCCATATGATAATGTAGTAATGTGGTGGCAAAAATTATATTTAAAGAGCTGAGCTTCATCTCATAAACATTTTCTCAGGCTACATGATTGTAAAATCAATTAAAGAGACTTTCTTAAAGAGGCTTTGTAGCTTACTATGCTATTAGATGAGGTGTCTTGATGCCAGTAAGGAACCAAAAGAACAAAAATGAAATGTAGACTGTGATGAGTTGTTTTTTGGGCTGAACGGCCCTCGAGGTTCGGTCTCATCTACATGTAGTAAAGGTAAGCTGCCAGTGCAACCATAGAAACAGGCAGGAGGAAAAGAGGAGCATTTAAGTGACTTGCACAGTTGTTCTGGCAGTTTCTTTCAAAACCACACAGTCCTCATGAAACACACAAGCAGAGTTTAGTGAAAAAAACTACTAAAGGCTGTTTTTAACATTACTGTAACTTTCACTCTTGCTTTTTTATTCATGACTGTTTCGTGTTAAAGGGAAATACTTTGGAATTTAGACAAAGTTCATGGGGGCTTTAATTAGAGCAGTTTCCCTCAAGCTGCAGTGAAAACAGTCAAAGTTTACCTTCTTAAACTTCAACCCTGGACCACATGAAAGGAAGCGAGCCGGCTAAGTGCTGCCTATACATAAGTCCCTATGTTCGTATTGACTGATTCCAAACATTAAACCTGTCTTTGTTTCATTTAAAAAAGTTAAGCGTTGTAATTTATTTAATCTATAGCACACATACATACTGTAGCTTACAGCCACTTGAGTACAGGCCACCATGCTACTTTAAAGAGTGTTCATTATTACTTCACAGCACTGCTGTGAGCTGACGTTGCAGAGGAGCTTCACTAATTTTAGAAATCAAAGTCTGTTTGCAGGTCCTGGGGAGAACCACTGCATATGTAAAAAAAATTAAATAATAAGTTGTGCAAAGTCTTTTGTGGCTCCAGAGGGAGCTCTGTGAAATCTGATATATTAAGCCTTATGTGATGACTTGATGTCAGCGTCAGTTGGGGCCTGAGACTGCGGGTGAAAATAAAGAAAAAAATTTAAATAAATACTAATCTGGGAGTGCGGAGTAACAAATAAGTGAGTGTACCAGACCTCTGTGGCACACTTCTCATCCCTGCTTGAGGCAACATTAACTGCTTCTGGAATTACACAGCACTATCTCTGTGCAAACTGTCAGCAGTCAAATTGCAGAGTTCGTATTGTAGGTGCTGGATTTTGAAAAGGAAGAAGAATGGCTCAAATAAAATACATGTTATCTTTGGTTCCACTGCATCAAATTGGATCTTTTTTCATTTCTAGACTGTGCACCATGAGCTACACAATGTTATTGGAGTGTAATGCTGAATCACTGGAGTACTCTTTTATGTACTGTTTTGGAAAAAGTGCATAAAAGTTGAAGGGCAGGATCGTGATTGCCCAAGGGAGAGAGAAGGGTGTTGTGAAAGTGCATACCTTTTGACTGTGGCAGCTGGCCATATATTGTCCAGCCACAGTTTCATAATGAATGCAGATTTTTTTTACACGTCTCATAATAACAGAAGGCATCTCTTACTTGGTCTTTTGCTCCATTGTTGCATTTTGGCTGTGTTTTTTACCATCCACATAGACAGATCTCCACGTTTCAGCTGCAGTTGTGCAGATACATGCAAGTGGCAGGCAATGCCACTTGCATGTATCATGTTTTTATTTTGTGCTCATCTGATCTCAGCTAAGGCAGCTTGATGAATCAAAGCTCAAGCTCCCTTTATGCCCAAATTCAACCCATCTGATCTTTCCCAGTATGAGGATATGGCTGGATGCCATGGATGCTAATAAAGTTACAAGGTAGGAAAAAGGTCAAATGGTTGATCCCATTACCCTTCATAAGGAAAGAGACAGTGATGGCTGGTGCCAGCGGCCCGAGGAGAATCATAACGGCGAGGTAGCACCGTGAACTGTGATGGTTTCCCCTGTTAATAGGGCCTTATTTCACTTTATGGTCTACATTATTCAACAAGCCGACACCTTTTGATATAGCTATGTATCCGCTCATATTCATTTACATCCTTACTTTGCGTTTGATGTCCTTGACACTGAGCAGCTAGGACTCGTCTACTCCCCGCTGTAGCGGCACATATGTAAATTGAATTCTCCACAGCTGATCGGACAGTCAGTCAACATTATCATCATTTCACTATGAATCCCAGCGACCTTATACAGTTCACCCAGGCGAATGTAAATGTCACCGGTTTTGCATTGGCTCCTCAGCTGCTCACTCTTGAGAGCTTGTTTCCAGCTCTCTCTGCTCACTCTCCAATTGGACACCATGATTCCGTCTTCCAGCGTTTATTATTATCGCTGCAGTTTTCCTGTCAAGTCTAGAAATCTGTACACACAGTAGCACGGCGTTCATTTTAGGCCACAAATCATGACGCACCTATTTATCTGGTATCTCATCTCCAGACTTGCAATATTGTTCTGATGAGAAGAGCGCGCGATTGCTTGAGCACGAGGGGGGTGGGGGTGAGGGAGGAGGCGGGAGGGAGACCGACAGCTTTAATATGGCTTCTGATAAGGAAAGCGAGTGAATACAACCTAAGTGAACCCTTCAAACTGGATCTCCCTATCTCCCGCTTACTCTTTTACTCATTTTCTTCCACCATCCACACCCCCCATCACCCCATCCCTCATTTGGAATTGCAAATCAGGCCATGTGTTTCTTTACAGGCGAGGTGGGAGATAAGGAGCAGGGTGTAGGACATATCAGCAATCTGAGCATGTTGTTCGTTTCAATTTGTTTATTTTATTCCTGGCATTTGTTTATCTCCCTGTCACTGCATGAATGTATGGCTTCTTGTTTATGTACATATGAATGCGGGAGGATTTTTTTTGCTTGTAAAAGTGATAAAGATGGATAGTTTGTTTGTGTGTGATCTGTTTTCCCAGAAATGCTCCGTGTATATGTGTGTGTGTGTGTTGTTTCTGGGAGGATTTGTGTGTGTGTGTGTTGTTTCTGGGAGGATTTGTGTGCGGTGTGTTGTTGCGTGACTGTGAATTCACAAATGGCTCAAGACGGGAAGGGCTGAGGCGAGACGATGAAACTTGTTGAGAAAGGAGACACTGTTCGGGTTTGGCCGGAGTCAGCAGGCGATGATAGATGAGCCAAGAGTGCCTCCTGGAAGATGGACTCCAGGAGACCACGGAGTCATTCACCCTACGCAGATAGACGTGGAGACAGCTCCTGGTTGCTGAGCACCGAGATGGTGAAGAAAACAAGATAAGATGTACAAGCAGGCATGCCCACATATAGACTGAGGCTGTCAGTCACTGGAGGTGGAGTTGGAAAAATACCAAACTCAGTTTTGTCAGGAGCAGTTAAAACAAGAAATAAACAACTGCTAGACCTATTGCTGAATGCTGCCTGTGGGAAGACATTTTTAGGACATCATTTCAATTCTAAAATAGTCACACATTTAATTGGAATATGCTGGTAGAATCTCAAATGTATTTTTTTTTTTACTATCAAACAAAACCCCTCAAAACTGTTGAAATAATATGCAGGTTTTCATATCTTATAAATTGTGGTTTATATATCAAACGTTACCTAATTACTGTTTTTGATCACTGAGTGCATAAACTGAAAGTCTTCTCCGCTTCCAAGTGTGAAACATACGCACACACACATGCAGCTTAAGCCTCTTTGGCAGAGCCTGGAGTGCCGTGTCCACACGTCTGTCTCGGTGCCACGTCTGATACAAGCCCTAGCCGTGCCAAGCCACTTGCCCTCTCGGCAGGCGGTGTGAGTCTGGGTTTCCATAGATAGCTGTGTGACAGGCACATCATCGCCATGGTTACTGCCAAATGAAACCACCACCCTCCTGGTTTCTGTCCTTACACTCAGAGGAAGGTCACGTAACATGTCCTTGTTCAGTCAGTAACATTTTAAACCTGCAGGAAACCAAACCAACAACATACACAGGATTTTGTACTTAGTCTTGTACACAATGACACACACACACACACACACACACACACACACACACACACACACACACACACACACACACACACACACACACACACACACACACACACTGCAGCTGGCAGAAGCACCGTTTTATAAACTGATACGAACATACAATACTTTGCTTTCCTAGATGCACACATGCACACACAGAGAGCACCTAGACCTCAGCAGGGCTGGCTATAATCAGTGGCTATTGTTGCCGAGTTTTGTTGTCCTCGAGGAGTTGGTTCGCCTTGACAATAACTATAATCCAAATCCACACGTTCAGCCTATCAGCGTAATAAGGTTACATGCAAATTGATCCTTGTGCAAATAACCGCACATCCACCCACAGCAGCAAGCAGGCACTGCAGACTCCAGTATCTGTTACCCTAACACTTTCCTTTCTTCAGATTTCAGTCTGACTGAATGTGATCATAGGTCATTACAATCATCCACCTCAGTAGAGTTTTCTCTTCCACATTGGCCTGTTCGGATTACTCTGCCTTAAACGTGGCACAATTAAATGTTGTGCCTTTGGGCATTCAATACATTTGTCTATCCACCATTCAAATGAAGGGAAAAGATAGCCAATTTTCTGATTTAGTCTAAAGAAATTACTAACGAAAAACTTGGAACTCTGATTAATAATTAAATTAATAACTATAACAAAAATTAACACACCAGTAGGATATGGAGTTCTTGACAGTGTGGAGGTTGGCAAAATTCACACGTATATGCTACACTAATGACAGAAGCCTGTGTGTTAAAGAAAAACATTTATTATTAAATAATAAAAGTAAAAACACACAAACTAACTAAAGGTGTACTTACTATATACAGATGTGCAGATGAGTGAGAGTGTGTTTTCAAAATGGATGCTGGCCATTATGATGACAAAGGACTACATGGGATGGTTGGACCGTGTGGCTGAAGTCATGTTTTAAGTTTGGGGAGATGTGTGTGGGAGATGCTGGTGCCAGGTTAAAGAAAGTGGTTAGTTGCATGCAAAGAAAGGCCCTAAGTCTGTGAAAATCTAAAATATAACTAACATTAACTTTCAAATAACTTATAACCAAATTATCACAACACAAATCAAACTTACACATTCATTAAAATAACTGCATTCATTTGCTTAGCTAGTGAAATTAGCCCAGTTGTGTTACCAGTCCATGAGAAGGGGGAAAAGGTCTTTTTTGATATTCTGTCTGAAGTCCAGTTAAGTGGTCTTGCTGGCTGGTTTGTGGCGCCTTTTGTTGTTCTGCTGGCAAGACTTTGTGTCGTAGTCACTCGTGCAGAAGTCCCTCGCGTTGCTGCCTTTTTGGAAGGTTTTAGCAGTCTACTTGAGGCAGGCCTTCTTGGAGGTCGAAAGAGCTTGGGTAGGGAGAACGTGTCCCTGGCTGGTTGAGCAGGAGAGGTACACCTCTCCTCCAGGAGAAGTGATATTGAAGAGAGAGAAAAGAGGGGGAACTGGGTTTTTATTGGCCTGGTGACCTCATGGGTCTTGAGGCACACAGTGACCAATAGTAGCCGGAAGTTGGATCTAGGGGCAGGTTTCACACCTAGGTGAGAAGATGAAGGACCCCGGGAGACTGAGTTCTGGAAACTGTCCTCTGTGTTCAGGACAATGTGGTCGCAGGCTTTGGAGACACATGTAGGCCTAACTATTGCTCACCAATATCAAGTCCCAACACACATTGGCCAATAAAAGTACTTTTGTTGAAAGGTAGAAGATTCGCAAAAGTGCAGTGAAAAACGTGCATTCATTAAAAGGGCTGCAATACAATGCAGTGATACTTCAATTGGGGATGAATGCACACATTTGTTCATAATTGTATTTTTGAAAAAAAAAAAGAGAGATTGTGAAAGAAGTCTGCACTCTTTTACTGTCAGCTTACATAAATGCATCAAATCCATGGCTCAGCCCGGTTTTTCTATATTTAAGAAACATTTAAAACCAAAAAGCAGGTGACTTCTAATCAGGCCATCACCAAGTCTGTCATCTGGACTGTTTTAACTCCCAGCTCTCTCTGGTGTCTGCACCCTGTGTCCTGTTTTCAGTTGATTCTAACTGGAAGTAGATAAGAAATCCCACCAGAGGCTACCTGTTACTAAGTGAACTGATTTAAAAAAGTTAAGGTTTAATTTTTGTGACCTCAGCCCAAGTGACATGTCTGAACTCTGGGATCCGACAATTTCCTTCTCATTCCGTCCAAAATCTATCGATACAGACGTGAAGATGACAGAGAAGAGACATTCAGGCTCCTGACATACTTACATGATGAGAACATCTTTTTAAATAAAGTCACCATCACTAATCAATGTAACGTTGTCAACCGATACAACAGCTCAACAATGGGTTCCTTCACAACAATGGCAACAAGACCGATTCACCTGTTCGGTGTTCTGCCTACTGAGTCGAGCTTCAATGAACTTTGGATAAACAGGTGAACAGCTCTTTGTGCAGCAGTGGTGGTGCAGCTTCAGGGTTCTGTGGACTATGTTTGGCTGCTGGTCCTTACTTGTCGTGGCTCAATTACTTCAGGCTACTTTTACAGTCTCAGAACGGTCGAGCAAACAGCCCGTTCCAAACAAGCCTTTCACTCTGCACAAGAGCACACCAAGCTCCTCACAGGGGGAGCTGAGGGTGATCATATCAAACTTTTCCCTGGAGAACTTTAGAGTTTACAGGTGAATTCTGGTCGGGAAGTGGAGCTCATGAGGTGCCATAGGAGCAATATGTCATGAGTGAACGTGAGCGTGAGAGCGCAGCTTGTGCTGTCAGTCTAAAGTGGCCCACGGGCCTCGCTCCGTTTAGGGATCCATTTTCATTGCTCTCATCTTTCTCCTCCTCCTCCTCCTCCTCAAAATGCTTGACGATTCTCTCCCCCCCAACCCATCCAACCCAAATCAATTTCTAAATCCAATTAGTCATTGCATTAGACTGTGAGGAAAAACACCACTGTGTACCGTAGCCTGGCAAATGTTTGGCTGCTGCTGTTGTTTGTTTGCCACATGAGAGCTATCGATCAGAGGTTATGTTGGTGTCAGAGGGGGAGACAGAGCACCTGGTGGAGATAAGTGTTATTGTAAATTTAAAGCGAAGCTCTTGTCTATTTTGGGGGTAGAAAGTTCTGCATTAGGTGAGAGGGGTAAAATCAGGCAAGAGTGCATATGGGTTGGGGGCAACATGGGATGGCAGCAGCTCCATAAAAAAGCAGGTGACGAGGAGAGATAAAGAAGGGCAGAGGGGCGGGGTGCTGGAAGACAGAGATTTTGGTCGGCTTGCAGACAGAGAGATTAAGGGAGGATGAGTGGCACAGACTGAGCTTTATTGCCTGAGGTTCAATGTGTCAAAAGCAAAAAAAATGATGATGCTGGGGCAAGGCTGAGGGGATGCCTGGCTGTGTGGTAGTTTTTGTAGCTGTGGTTGCCCACTCCAAGGTGCCAACATGAAAAAGAGAGATGGGTGGAGGATGGGTGGCGGGGGTGAGAAGCACGCTGAGAGAGAGAGGGAGACTAATTTAGAGGGGGGATAAACAGAGTGATGAGGACAGAGGGGAGGACGATCAAAGTGGCAAGCATCTTCACAGTTTTACCCAAACCACCCGGAAATTCCCCAAAGATGGTTTTGAAGGCTCTCGCAGCTCAAGCAAAGCACGAGTATTACACCGCAAAACACTTACAGCATGTTGCTTTGGGCAACAGCCTAGAAGGGATAATAATACAATAACACATAGGATGATATTATTTATTATTCCAAGGAAAATTAAATTTAAAGGCCAGCACAATACACACACCGTACACATCCAATAGCAGATTTCAATAGACAACATAAAAACCAATTAACAGCATTAATAGCTACAGATGAATTACCAGAGCACAATGTATTCATTTATGTGCACGGAGAATTTATTCAAACATTAATCATCTCCTTTTCATGGGGTCCTCTGAATGAGGCCACATTGGTAAACAACTGTCACTCATTTGCATGTCAGATATTCAAATGCATACATTCAAAAACACAATAACAAAAACAAAATCAATGTAGTATCAGTATCAATGCCTCACATGTCACCCTCATCTCACTCTTATCTTATCCTGATTGACCCTCATCTTATGCTAATCTAACCCTTATCCCAACCTTATCTCACCCTCATCCCATCCTCACCTAGTCCTGATCTCACCCTGATCTCACCCTCATCTCGTCTACATTTTACCCTCATTCCATCCTCATCGTGTCCTCATCTCATCTTCATTTTATCCTGATCTCACCCTCATCTCGTCCTCATCCCACCCTCATTTCATCCTCATCTAATTGTAATCTCACCCTAATATCATCTGACTCTGATCTCTTTTCTTCTCTTCCCCGTTTGACTGCTCTGTGTTGCAATTTCAACATTTCAATATTTCATCTAATATTTCCAGAGCAGAGAGCAGTGTTGCTGAATTATTTAACAGCACTTGAAATCTGGGTAAGGAAGGTCTGACACACACACACACACACACTGGTACTGATAAACACACACTTGCTCTCTATAGATTTATGGCTCTGTGCGTGGATTTTTGCAAGTGAAAAGTGCAAAATGGTCATTCTTGAACTGTGACCTAGGAAGGAGAGAGGTAGATCAATCAGGAGAGCTGATCCCCTCCTGCTATAATCACATCCACAGTCCTGTCCTGCAGCTGATGGATGACCACTCTCTATCCTGCCTTCTCGCTCTTATCCACACATACATACTTTATACACACATACACCCACACTTGCACAGAAACCTATAAATCAGGACCTCGCAGACGGGGCTCTTGGTCACTTCGTAAGATGAGCATTGTCATGGATGTGACATTTTTGTGCGGATAGATTGAGGAATCCTGCAGGGATTTAATTTGCAGCTTCTCAATTCACCATCAGCAGCTTCTGCGTGCATTGTGCATGTGCTCACTTGCGACGTACAGGTCTTTGTGCACCTGCTGGAAGACTTATTAGGGGCTTTATGCACATGGCTTTAAAAAGCTGCCATTATTGGACCATTCACTATTGTTCTGTCCTTCTTCAAAACCCCATATTAGTATGACAGCTGCATTTAAAAACGGAGACTACTGGAAAAATAGGTACAGGTACATGCTGCGAGAGCTGGACAGGTGGTTAGAAAACTGTAGAGGGAGAATAGTTGACAAATTTGTTGAATATAGTTTTTTTTTTATTTAAGTATATATCAAAGCCTGCTCAACACCGTCTACAGTCAAATGTTAGCTTGTTGATAATTCAGTCCCATAACCAAGAACCCCCAAAAAAATCTTTTTTTTACTATGGCAGCAAATATTATATTATTACAGGATGTCAATCATCCCTAATTACAGTATTTACATTTGTAAAGCTGACAGGCAGGGAGTGAGGACAATCAGCAGTTCTTTGCTTGATTACATGCCTTCAGTCAAATGGTGTACTCTGAGAAAACTTCTGTGAAGGGGGTGAAATGAAAAGGAACTTTGTGTGTGTGTGTGGTTTTATATGTATATAACTGTCACCATACCTCACTCTCACCTTAAAAAGTAACTTTACCCACCCCACCACTATCCCTTCAAGTACACCCACCCCTCCATCGGCATAGTGCTGAGTAGATAATGAGTGAATTTACATTTTTTGGTGAACTATCCCTTAAAGTACAGGCTGAATTACAGTGTTTTACTGCCCTTTCTGGTTAGAGGCATCCAAACTGTTTCACCCATAACCACATCCATCAATGATGTCATGGGTGCCGTATACTGTACATGTGCATCAGTATACGTGATTACATAAGCCGCTGTTAGACATGCACTGAACTCCGCAGATTCTCTGTTTTTCCTGTATGTCCCAGTGAGAGGCTCCTGATCATTTGCGGACTTTCTCCGCCTGGCTTCCTAGTATAAAGTCATTAGAAATCCAGGACAATTCAATGTGGAACGCTGCAGGGGATCCCCCGCTGGATTCACAGGGAGCGAGTTGGGTGGTTGATGACATTTTGGCACAGGATGGACGCAAAAAGGAAAAAGACAAAAAGAAAACAAATATCCCCCGGTTAAAAGGCACTGACACACATGTAGAAGACACTGACAAAGTCTAGATAGTTTTTGGCGATAAGAGTGGACACCAATCTCCACAGCAGAGTTAATACGTTACTTCCTGTCTCTGCCTGTTGCAGTGTAAACAAGTAGTAGGATGTAATTTTGTTTACAAGTCATATTCAGACTGTGCTCTGTAACATTTAAACAGGAATATGAATGGAACAATTGTACTAGCAACTCATGCAAACATTACAATCCAAATTTCTAATTTAGAATAAGGTCAATAGTTGGAATGTTCTGTCCATGGGAACAAAGTCAGTGTGGAAAGTTTTGGGAATCTATTATTAGACACATCACAGTTTTTACACATAAAGGTTGCTGTTTTTCAACCCCAACTTCCAACGTAACAAGACATTTACTTATTTAATAGATATACTGAACCAGAGTTACAGAGGGACAGACATGGTAGAAAAGTTGGATTTTTTTGCCTTGCCTACTTTATTTGTCATAAAAATACAGAATATAAGGCCTGTATTAAACTTTAGAGCTACATCAGCTGTTATGAAGTGATCAAAATTTGATTCACAAATCTGTTTTTTTATCAATTTAGTTTGATTGTTGATCAAGCCACATCCACATTTTCCTGATGAAGAACATTTGAAGTATTCGATTCCCGATTAAATTCATTTCCCAACCCTTAGCATTGACTGTTGCTAATATAGTCATAAATGTTTATTATAATTGATTAATGTGAAATGTGAGAAACCACATTTTCAGGGGCTTTAATTGTTTTAAATGCCTGCAGTTAATCATTAGCTAACATTGACCTTTTCTGAAAAGCGGTGGCCTGTCCGACAAAGGTTCGGAAAACGATCTTGATGGACGGATAAAACGTTTACTTCTTTTAAATCCCAGATTTCTGTCCGTTATCCATTTAGAGTGTGCGTTGGCTGAGAAACGGCTCTGCTAATCCAGACCCACACCAGGACCTGACTGCATTAGCACGCTGACTGATACCTCACTATTGACTCCCGCCAGCTTGTTGTGTGAGTGTGTGTGTGCCGGGCCTCTTCCAAGGCGTCTGATCAAGTCTCTAGAGCTGAGCTGATGTGTAGCTCGATCAATACCTGGCCTCCAATATCATCCTTCATACACTCAGCGATGACTGAGGGGTGGCGCTTTCTTTCTCTTTGTATCTCGCCCGTTATTCTGAAGCCTGTAACACACTGTGGTTTCTTTAAAAGGAACCAAGGTTAATAACAAACGGCATTATCAGCCAGCTCACTTGGAATTCATTGTTAGCCCCCCCCCCTCCACCTTTATTTTGTCTTCTTCTTTTTAATTTCTGTTATTTCTCTCAATCGTCTGTCTTTCTTTTTACCTCTCTCTCCCTCACTGCCTCCATTCTCTCTCTTTCTCTGTACCTACCTATTACTGATGAGTCGATTTCACGAGCCAGTGGTGCGGAGAGGGTACAGTAGAATATGCTGTGTGCGAGTGTGAATAACAATAGCTGTCTGTGCCTCATACGAAAAACAATAATAATATGCAGCGGCATTGAGATCACATGCCTCATAAAAGCGCAAATGGCCATTTCAGCCGCAGAGACGCTCCGGATTGACTCACGTATCAGCAGCAGTCGTGGACGATCAAACCTGAAAACCTGGATTTTCTTAAGAAGATATAACAATTTGTCTTTCATAAACAAAATTCAAACTTGTGTTCATATTATTTTCTCCTTTTTATATATAATTATTATTTAAAAAGAGCACATCTCCATTAGTTATCTTAATCTTAATGATACCCTGCTGGATTCACTTTCCACTTCGGTGAATCAGTATTTGCGTCCGCACCTGAAGTGCTAGTAACATATGAGCATAGCAGGGAGAAAGAGATATGCACTTACAACACTCTGTAGCGCAGGCACACACTTTCTCTAATACACTCACATCTCCACTCACTTCAAGGCTCACTGCTGCATTGAGATGAGGGTTTAAATTAGTTGACTTATTAACTGTTGCCATAGAAATGTAAATCAACTTATCGAGCAGCACAACGACATAAACCATCTGCAAAACACATCTGTCCATTCCTCGCCAACATATGATCTGTCTCTAGTGTATGGAAGAGGAATAGAAAACAACTGGGAGAAAATATATCCCTCAAAACTCAAAAATAGCTCTGCGCCTACATCAGAGAGGCTTGTAGGCTATGAGCTCATTACTGGGGCTTTCACCTCTGACGCAGGCTGCTGTATCAGCACCTTCTCATGATACCGTACATACATACAGCATATGTGTCCAACTGTTTCCATCTGTCTGTCCGTCCGTCGCAGTGAAAGCAACTGTGGCATAGATACTTTTGTCACTCTGCTCATCTTGTTGCTTTCTCTCCATCATTTTAGTTTGACCTGGTAATACCTCCACCCAGGAGTTTAAAACTAATAGATTGATCACCATGAAACGTGGTGGAAAGATGTGGTATGTGTCAGGGAAATAAAATGGCGGATAAGGTGGCGGATCCAGGAATTGTTTTCACTTTCTTTAACATCGTGATGTACGGTGTTTTTCCAAGGTTTTTCCAAGTTGAGTTCTCAGAGAATAATTCATGGATCCCGATGTAAAAGAATCCGGCATGTTTAGGGGACTGATATTTTTGAGTGTGTGCAATTTGGTGCAGATGAAATGAAAATCTGGATCTAGTGAATTTAAATGTGGTTTCATAGAGAGACTTTGGGACATGAGACATTCAGATTTTGTTTGTCTCTTTGTCTGTGGGTTTATTTTAGGTCTCTTCTCTCCATTTTCTGTTTCACCTTACTTCTGTGCCTGACTGTGACCTGCTCTCTCTCTCTGATCAACACCTCACCTCTGTCCAGATTATCCCTCTTTCTAGTGTGTGTGTGTGTGTGTGTGTGTTGTCTCCAGGGCAGAAGTGAAGTCTGCCATGTGTTGCAGGAGATGCTTAGGTGACATTTGAAGAGGCTTGCGTGTTATGACTTATTGATATGGAGCGATGCTGCTGCTGCTGCCATGCAGGAGCGGCCTGGAAACACACTCGCAGAAACACACACTCACACAGAGATATATCTATAGACTGGAACTCAAAGGATTCTAAAATGGTGTTGTTTTTTTTTATTATTTGCAGACTAAGATTTTCCCCTCTTCCTCTTTTTTTGCTCAAACACACACATACACACTTATGAGCTGAGCACTGTACACTCAAGTCAGTATAGTCTTAGACTTCCCTCAGGCCTGGGACGACAGAGTTGAATTAACTGTGACCACTGGAGACCCGAGGACACACAACACACACTCTCACACACCTACGAGTGGAGGAGAGGCACAAAGGAGCAGATAGAGACAGGTACAGTGAATCTAACTGCAGACAAAATCCACTATGTCGGCAGACTCATGAGCACACTTATCTTCCCACGCTTAATCACATTCTCAGTCATTAAGGGACCACAGGATGACAACCACTGTAGCCATCTTCAGCCTTAAGACCACAAACACAAAGTGACACGCTGCCATCAGTGTTTTCCTCCCACTGTAATCTCCATTGGATGCTGCCTTTTAATTGGCTGATGGAAGACAAATAATTGTTTTGAGCGGACTGGAGCTCAGTCCTAATTCATTCTTCTCACCGCACAAATCCCTACTCAAATACACTAATGCACATTAATGAGATTTCATAGCTCTTAATGGGAGACAATGGCAGCGTCTGTGCAGGTTTTTGCTGCGTGCATTCACTTTTGTGTTGGAGCTCATCGGATGTGTGTCTGTGGCGTCTGCCTGGTCTAAATCTGTTTTAAATTAGCTGTTGCACGAGCTCATGTGTATTTATCTATCTGCTGCGATGGAAACATGCACAGTAAGCAGCACAGACAGATATACAGTAGATACCCGTGGGTTTTAGTTGCAAACACAAACATTAGACTGTCTCTCATTCCTCTTCCATTCTGTCTTCCCTCTGCTGACTTTGTCCTTGAAGGATGACAATAAGGCTACATATGTGAAAGCATTAATATATGTATAGTGTATGGGTGAGTGGAAGACGTACAGTGCGGTATGGACTGTCTACTTTAACTTATAGAGTCAGTAACATGGATTTGCTCATTGCACACAATGAATTACCAGGACTTTGTCAGTTTTTAATAGCTGCATCCACCACACTCGTTTTAAGCAACAATCCGCATCGTGCAATAATGCCTAAAAAACTGAACTCGCCAATCTGGCTTTAGTTCTCTCTTTCTCTAACACACTCCTGATTTCACTTTTATTCACCAATATGGCCATAAATATTAAATAACAATGAATGATGAAACAAAGCCGTTGCTGCCCACTCTGCGTCTTATAGGGGAAAGACAGAAACACTGTTTCTTTTCAACAGTAATACACTGTATTGCTGATAGAGAGATGGGGAGGTAGTCTTTTTTACTAATCCACCCTCCTGTGTGGAATAAATACACTTTTGTGTTTCTGAGTGGTTCATATTAAAGTTGATTTTTTTCTCTTTTACAAAGGCAAGAATGAAAAAACAAGTCACTGGCATGTGCCTCAGACAGAGGACTGACTATGACTCCTTTTGCAAAGAAATATTCAATGAAAATGTGAAGAATAAGATCTTGTTGTGTCAATATAGTTCCCAGTTTCACACAGTGATTTACGGAACTGGCCTCAGGTGCAGTTACTGACTGATGAGATCTTTCTCAGACTGATCAGCCTTGATGTTATGGAAAAACAGGAACACACAGATCCACGTATGCATGTGTGTATGGCTCTTACATCTACTGATGATGTACTTGGACACGTCAATCAAAAGGTTTCAGGTCTTTCAACTTCCAACCTCCTTTCCCTCGAGGCCCACCTGAGAGGGATCTGTTCCCATGCAGTGTCCAGAAGACGTTAGTCCGTGGTTTGTCCCTCCTGATCCACAGCCACCTTGAGGCTTTCTCCTCTGTCTCTAAAGCTCTGCTCATAGCTTTTCTTTCTCTTGCACCGGTGATGCCCAGGAGTATGTAGGCTTTGCCCAGAGATTTTCCTGCAAAGCCCTTGCCCTCCACTTCAATGGGCATGCACCATCCCCCCCTACCAGGCATAAGCCTTCTTTGGCCTCCGTGTTCATGTAGGCTCTTTTTTTTATTTGCCAGAACCTGTCATTTTGACAAATGTTGGTTCAGCGGGTTCATGTAAAATCTCGGACTAGCCAGAAGGGGCTTTATAATCTGATGCTCTGCCTCACTGGTTGTCTGACTTTTGTTTCCTTCCTTATTCACTGCAGCTTTCCACATCCAAAGGTATGAGCGGATTCTTAGATGGACATGTATTTCTAAGTGGGGCTGCAGCTCCTCTACAAGATTAAGTCCAAGTCAAACCTGTCACAGTTACACCCAAGCTTAACCAGCTTCAGTTCCCACAGCTAGGTCTCACATTCATGTCACATGAACGACCTCTGAACACGACTTACCAATCGCGTACCAATCACTCCTGTCAGTGCTGATAGCTAAAGCATAAACCCACTGCCTCACCCCAGAACCATAACGCAATACGTGTTTGTGTGTGCAACATAGGTAATGCTTTGCTGACTCGTTTGCTGAGTCCACAGCTTCATCATCATTAGGCAGCTGCACTGATAAGACAAAGTGATGGGAGGAGGAGAGCTAGAGCAAGAGAAAGTGATGTGGTTCTGCAGCAGAGGTATCATGGGATTACCTTCACAACTCCCTCTGTCTAATAGTTTCTCTCACCAGGTCTGATGACAAACACACACACACACACGCACACACACACACACAGGGGTCAACACAAACAAGACATACTGCAATGATGGTTCCTCACAGACAAATGTAAGAAAATGAGAGTTATGAAACGCAAAAACTACAACATCCTAGAGTGAAATACTATCTTTTGTTTTTTATTATCATTATTATCAATGCCAGATACACATATTTTACTATCAGCGATTGGACTTAAAGTCAGCTACACAACCCAGCTTTCATCCCTTATTTCCACCCCGTCCTAAACAGTCCTTTGTCTAACCCTCTACACATTACTCTTATCTGATTTGCCTCCAATTAACAGCAACATCCTCGTTAGAGTTTTATAGAAAGTTAATCTCATTGAGAAGAATCAAAGCGGCTCTGCTCTGAGTCGGCCTCTGCACAGGGAGCAGAGAACAATGACAAAGTTGTTTCTTGTGAAGCTCTTTTCATCTTTACCTCCTTTGTTTGCTGAATTTCTTCCTTTCTTTCGTCATACAGCACCTCACATTTCAGACATATAGATGATCATTTCCCCAGATTGTCTTGCTGGATGAGCTGCCACATTGGGGATCAATGTCCTGAAATAGGTGTACTGTGAATATGATATCAGATGTGAGTGAAAAGGAAAAAAGACATTTAAATAATGTTTTTATTTTCTGTCTGAGAGGGTATTTGTACAGCTTGCGTGTGCACCTTCATTACCATATTCACCAAGGTTGCTTTTAGCTTGGATTTTTATATTCTGTCATTAGCTTGGCTAGATTTTGTCAGTCCTTGAGGAGCAACCTATCTATTTTGTCCTTCCTCACTCTCCTTTTATCTCCACAGAAGCAGGCAGAGACACCATGCTGATGGTTAGACCTTCCATCAAAGAGCTGATTGGTTATGGAGCTTGACAATGATTAGATTTTAAGTGATTAGTTACAACCTAATTGGCTGGTAGGCATAATGAAAATGATAAAACTTGTGGAAGGGGACACCCATCCATCAATTTTCTATTGCTCATCCGGGGCTGGATTGCAGTGGCAGTAGGAGTACAGGCCAAGCAAGGTATGCCAAGGAGATGTATTATAATCTGTCTTGGTCAGTTCTATGTTCCTTAGTTGATGTCTGGAAAACC
This sequence comes from Hippoglossus stenolepis, assembly GCF_022539355.2. Lineage (NCBI taxonomy): Eukaryota > Metazoa > Chordata > Actinopteri > Pleuronectiformes > Pleuronectidae > Hippoglossus > Hippoglossus stenolepis. Next base: position 25,528,701 of record NC_061486.1, read on the forward strand.
TTAAATGGAATGTACTCAGCAGGCATCGTGATCAGATACCCAAACCAAATCAACTGGCTTCTTTTGACGTAAGGGAACACCAAGCTCCTCTGAGATCCTTACTCTAACTAAGGGTGAGCCCAGCCAGCCTCCCAAGAAAATGTATTTTGGCCACTTGTTTCCCGATCTTATTCATTCAGTCCCTTCCCAAAGCTCATGACCGTTGATGAGGGCTGGAGTGTAGATCATAGTTTGATGAAGTTAACAGAGTCAAAATGCAGACATTTCTATGTGACCCTCAAACCGGACACTTTCCCCAGGGGGATGATCACAAAGACAATTAAACCAGTTGTCCACTTAAGAACTGCTTAGGTCAGGGCCTGGGGGCTGGAGACCATTAAGACTAGGGTTGGGTATCGTTTAAATTCTATCAGTTCCGATTCCGATTCTGCTTATTGATGGGGCAGCAGCAGTAACGCCTTGGGGTAGACAGGCAACATTACAAAAGAAAACCCAGACAACTCATCTCAGAGCCTTATCAGACATGTTCAATGTCTGTAACCCAACTGCGTAAATTAGTAGTAACTGAGATAGAGGCAATGTTGAAACATTTTGCCTTGAAAATACTGTTTAAATTAAAGAAACAACACATAGTCGAATTTGTGGATAATGAGTAGAAGAAATGTTCTAATTGTCACTGTAAAATAATGTTACATCAATAATTGTCAACTTTAAGATCTGTGATGAATATTAATCTCTCATATATTCCATAACAACACAGTGGAAATCAGTAGGAGTTGAACCATTTGTGGATAGTAACGTTTTGAGCTGCTTGTTGTACGTCTTATTTATAGGAAACCTACTGACGTAATGCGTAGTGCGTGACGTCATGTAGGCAGATACATACGGCGTTCCCTGCAGTTAAAGAACTGACAAGCAGAACCAGAATCCTATTTTCTTTTACAGGTACCCGGTACTTGGCATTTTGGATTCGGTTCTAATTTGGAACCGAGTTTCGGTTCCCAACCCTAATTAAGACAGACCAAATCATTGTGCCCAGCATTTACAAAACAATTACAAAGATATTTCTAACTACTGATGTGTGACTATTGATATTCATGGTATTACTCATTATCTGAACTTCAAAAGGTCCATTCATTCATTGTACAATATACATTTGAATACAATACTGATTATAAATTATATATAGTTTACACTGGAATATATGGATACATTTGGAGCCTGTTTCCAGTTATGTTGTTCTTGATGTCGAGCCTATGAGTAGGAAGATGTGTCAGGAGGTGGTGATGGTGATGAAGATGATGAAGATGATGATGATAATCATGATGATGATGATGATGATGTGGGCTCAGCCAAATCAAATAGATTTCCTCACTTCTGTTCTTTTGGTCTCCATGGTGATCACAGGGGTCCTATGCACAGTGCTGAGCGTGAACGTGGAAACAATTGCTACATCGCTGACCTTAGTGTGACTGGCCTCTAATTAAATTTCACTTCACATTCACAGACGCACACACAACAGCATTGTGTCTTATGATGAAAGATTGTGTATGGGCCACTGCCAGAGTTGAAAAATGATTTGGGCTCTCCCTCTTTTTTTCCCACAGTTTTAATATTATTCTGATAAATTGGACTGTGGTTCTATGGATCAGTAGGTTGCTGCAGTACAACAGAAACATTTGCATTTTCAGCCAAAAGATGAAATGTATATTGATGGATTCCCATTCTGTTCAACATATTACAGCAACAAAAAAACCTTAACCGCTGCCTTATAGCATGTGATACCTGTTGCACATTCCCTGCTTGTTTCTCAGCAGGGTCACGTTCAATAGGAGATTTACATTTCCGATTTGCTTAAATCTGTCACTGCGGGCTGAGGATTTGATCCTCAAACACAGTAAAGACCGCTGATGCTGTTTGTCCTGCAGCCTGTCTGATAAATAAAGACCCAATCTCTTGGCGGCCGTTAAAGAGATCACAACATGTGAGCGCTCGGGGACATGTGGAGGGAAAAGAGCATTGGTCTCTATGTTGCACAGCAGGAAAACTACAGAAAGGGCACATGCTGCTCACAGCATGCACACTGGTCTTCTTCTGTGTAAGTGCGTGTGTGTGAACTTGATCTTTGCCTCACCAGAGGTTGTGCACAAACCCCATAGTAAACACCGAGTTGGCACCCACCACTGAGAGGAAGACAGGAACTCAAATCTGTTCACAACAATGCAGATAAGACAGGTTTTTCTCCCGCCAAAGCAGGCTGGATCCTTACTCTCTGCAAAAGTGGTGTTTTGAAAAGACTTTCAAAAGTGAATAGATCCAAAAAATACTGGTCTGGTCTGATGCAGTGTGTATGGGGAAACAAATACATTGAGATTTCAAACCTTTCACACACACAAAGCCAACATTGTGCACTTCCCTATGATGTTAAGGCTGTTTTAATGTCAGGTAGATGATCAGTCCTCTAGACATTCATCCTCAGTATTTTAGTTGCTAGCCTTGTGAAACTGTGTTTAAAGTAACACACACAACTTCTAATCTATTGAATTGGATTTTCATGGCTCAAGGGATATTTTTACAAAGTGTAATAATTTGAAATGACTTCCTAGAAAGATGAGAATATGACTGTAAACTTTGAATTGTGTCCTGCTCAGATTCGTCTGTTCATAGCAATCATGTGGTTACCACATGCAGGCACAGACAGTCAGAGCGCTAAATGTTATTGTGTTTTCACATTGATCTAAATTAGTGTATATTTGGCAGTGTTGTGTGTAAGTGTCTTCTAGCTCAGGCTTATTCTTTTAAAATTCACAGAGTTCCTGATAGAGAAACCTTCCTCAAGTAAAGGTCTGGAGCATCATAATGTCTAACCAGTGTTACGATTCAGTACAACACATATGGAAATATTAGATGTGTTACATCTGTGTGTTACGGTCAAATCAAAGAGAGCACAAGGCAATGATGTTGTATCAACGTTTATTGTTGGTTTTCACAATGAACAGGAGGTATAATATTGATATATAAGTACCCTAATAAAAATAAATGCTCTTTTCTCATGTCGAGGTTAAACGTAACCCTAACCAAATACATTCTAAAAAGCATTTTTTTAAATGTGCAAATTAAATGAATAAATTTAAATAAAGAGTAAATTAGGGTTTCCTTTTTTCTCAGCGAATTTTTGAAAAATTACAACACATAACACACAACTGAAAAAAACGTTTCAGTTTTCAACCTGCTTTTCTCTTTATTTCTTTTCCTCTTATATCCCACCCTCATTTTCCTTGTGTAGTGAGAGTGATGAACTCCAGTTTGTCCGGTCTGGTTTCACATCTGGGCTGGAAATATGTAAGACATACTGGTTATGAACTGCCCGTTAGAAGAACTAACTTCACCCTCTTAAACACTGCCAGTATGCCTAGAAAAGCTGTGCTAGTTAAAATAGAAACCAAAACAAAGTGACTCTAGGCTCTCTAAAATGACGTTGAGTTAGCCTACTCCACATGACTGTCACTGTACCACCAACCACCTCACTTCACCATGTGGGACTGTTTGTTGCATGAAATCGTGGCATGAATAAAGAGCTTCACGTGCACTATCATCCATGCTCCATTCTTACATCTGCTCCAGCACAGTGCCTCTGCTCGCAGTTAAATAAGGTTACACTAAGCTCATCCTACTCCATCCACACCCCTCCCCCAGCTCTACCCTTTCCAGGGTAGCTCCTTTTATTTCCCCCCAGAGGAGATTAGTGTCTCCTCTATGAAGTACAACCTGACCTTATCCGTCCCTCATTCTCTCCCACACTGCCTCCAACACTCCCCTCATCACCATTTGATGTAAATGCAAATGATTCATCATCCTCCACTGATAGTGTGCTATCAGCCCATGTCTTGGATGAGAAAAAAAGACTCTTTATGGGGTGGGTCTCCTTTCTGACAAGTCAAGTAGCTCACAGGGGCTCTTTCAAACATCACTGGCTGGTGGAGGTAGTTAGAGCTGTGCCACGTCCAATGTCAAAAAGGAATTAATACTTTATAGTTAGTATGATAACAAAGATATATGATAGTATGTATTGTAATACTGTATAAAGCAACACACTGCATGATAACAATAATTAAATACACATAATAATGATAATACATGATAATGAAAAAAAATGACAATAACACAGACAAATATTAAATTGATAGAACAAAAGAAACTTAAATATGTATATTGTGTATGTCTGCATTACAGTGTATCTATAATTTTAATATGACAATAAATATAGTATGTACAAATATATATGTAAAAACAGACATCTAAAGGGCATATGTTTTGTGCCTAAAAAATGACATTCTTGAGCCCAAATTAAATCAATTAAATGCAATTAGCATCTGATATAACAATACAAATCAGTTCACAGAAGGAAATACCCCAAATAATAAAATAAACAATGTTGCAAATCAACTGATCTCTTATTATCTGAGATGTGTTTGAAAATGTTAACATTAACAAATGTACACTATCCTTGACACCTGGTTGTTAATAGACGCCTATTTATAGCAGCAGCTATAAGGAGTTTTAAGTGTTAATTTACTGTTGTCAGTAATTATAATCCAATCCCTCCACTCTACATGGCTTGTCCTTTAAGAGTCGAGGGGGGGGGATGCAGAGCCAATCCCAGCTGACATTGGGCGAGAGACGGGGTACAGCCTGGACAGGTCACCAGTCCTTTACGGATACAGACAAGCATTAACGCTAACATTCACACCTACGGGCAATTTAGAGTTTCCAATTAACCTAAACCAATTAATTAAGGTGCATGTCTTGAGGGGGAGCTGGAGTTCCCGCAGAAAACATGAAAACTCCTCACAGGCTGTACTCTGCTGTCACGTTATTATAATTATTATCATAGTTATTCATTCATTAATTCCTTTTATCCATTTATGCATTTATTTTTGCTGTTGAGAAAACCTGTCTTTTTCTGGCAGCTTTTCTGAGAAAGAATTCTGCTCTCCTCTCTGTCTGTGCACCTCTCTGTGACCTTGCTATTAAAGTCAGGAATGTCTCTCACAACCTTCTCCTCCATGGATAGTACAACAAGAGCATTGAGGTGGTCCCGTGTCAGGGCGTTTCTCAGGAAGGTCTCGGTCCTCCTCAAGGGAAAGGAGCACCCCCTGGGATCCAGCTGTTGTCATGGGTGTTGGGTGATGTGGATCTTGGGAAAACTGAGCGTCTATGAAAGGGGTCTGAAGGTTTTTCTCCTCGTTCAGAGGCTCTGCACCACTCAAACTCACTGTTCTCATAAATGAGGGACGGTTGTGTTTTTGAGGTCGTTCCTGTTTAATATGGGCTACGCCTTCACTGCTGCTTCCACCGCTGTACCAGGGAACTGGTGCTGGCTGAAGCAGAATCCCTCCTTTGCATGCATCAGGATGCATCACATACGTGTAGCAGATACATCATCAGCTCAACTTCACAATGTGTTTGCTTCTCCAAGATACTCTAAATTTGTTTCCTCTGTGTGTGTGGGACAAACAATCATCCTGCTGCTAGTGACTGCTCTGTCATACACTTGGAATCTACCGAATAAACAAAAATATGAATACAAATATGAATTGCGAGGTGCCTGCTGCATCATGCATCATTCAACCAAAGTCAGCTGTGGCAACAGACCATCCTGTGGGCAATGTTTGTTCAGGTTATCTCTTTGTCTACATACCACCAGGCCTGAAAATATTTCTAGGGGAAAACAATGGAGCAGCTTCCCCTCTTGTTCGTTCACCAAAATCTGAAGCGTTTGGAGTATTTTGACCAAAAATAAATTGGTTTGGAACCCGAAAAGTTGGTGTTCACCTTGACCCAAAATAAAAAGAGGGTTTTTAAATGCAAACTGTTTCAACATCAATGGGTGTGTCGTATTCTACAAGTTGGATATGGCAACAAAAGAGGAGGCATGTGAGAAATTGTAAGAAAAAACGGGTCTGCGCTGTTTACTGTATAAATATCAGTAATAACATTAGGCTTAACACTTGCGATCTGCACACTTGTTATTACCTTTGACTTCTGTTGAGCATTAGGCAACGCTGAATGTCTGTTAATGACGCATCCTTGATTACAATGTTTCAAAACTCTTGTAATAGTGTGTTGGCTCACTTAAAGGCACTAAGGTTCCAAGAACCAGAGATAATGTTCGTGCAAAATGAGTAAAAGAGAGGAAGCCCTCGTCCAAAACCATAGACTGTATATAAAGATGCATCTCCCCTTTCTTCTATTATACAAAAATGAAGCCAAAATATCACAGGTGCAGGTGCATTTTAGGCTTTTGACGTCATTTGGAGCCAAAGTCTGGGCAGTAGTCAAAACGGTTCGAAGCCACAGTATCAAGGTCCCAAAGGATCAACCAGTAAGCCTCAGCTGTCAATCTCGACATTTCACCCCATTTTAATAGCATCAAATAATTAAATAATAACAGACTAACCAGAAAAATTAACATACATCATCTATGAAAAAAATTACTTATTAGACTTTTTTCGTTTGGTCCACTTTCCATCCACTGACAAGGAGAAGGCAGGGTTTATGACCCATACTACAACCAGCCATCGGGGCAATCAAGACGACACATGTATACGAGCTAGAACATAATTTAAATTGTGTGTAATTTTTGGGCTATTTTACTAACCCTGCTTATTTTTTTTTTTACAAATAATACCAAGAGTAATTGTTATTCTACTCTTTTCTCAGTTTCTCCATTTGTCTCTGTTTTCCATCCCTCTCCTCCTTGTGGACAGCAGGCATTCAGTCTCTTATCAGTAGAATCAGCCAAGCACAGCCACTTTTGGGCCGCAGATAGGCAGGAATTGGCTGACAGTGTGGAACCTCTACTGAGAGAGCGATAGATTATAAATGAGGAGGGGCAAGGTGGGGAGAGAGAGAGAGAGAGAGAGCGAGCGAGGGACCAAGAAAAATGGCAAATCGCAGAAAAAGAAAAAAAAAATATGACGTGTTTGTTTTCTTCATAGAAAAATACCTGGAGATAAGATGTAACTTTTTCTATCGCAATCACAACATCAGATGCAGTCTGTCTTCTGTACAGGGAAACATATCTCGCGTGCCATCTTCATAAACCAGCAAGCCAGCGTTCATGTGACTTTCAGAAATCCTTGAGGCTGACAAACTTTGTCTGCCTCACACGTAAAATAAAATCATACACATTTTCATTAAGTCCTTCTACATTTTAATCAAGTCTCAAGTCATGCGAAAGTAAGATCACATTAATGCTTATCATCCAGGAAGCTGATCATCCCCATCTGTCTGCTTCATCTCCTCTACGGTAAATACAGTCGTACAGTATTTGACAAGATAGGTTGCTGGCTGCCATCGGCGACTGAACTAAAGGCAAACAAAGCTTTTGAAATATATGCTGTAAAGATGGATGTCAATGAAAGAGGTAGTTACCTAAGCAAACTCGCTGAAGTTCCCCATCGTGTGATGTCATGATGCTCATTTGTGTGTTCGAGGATTATGGGGAATTAAAATTGCAGCTAAGGTGTAAAGACAATTAAAGGATAAATCAACATTGAGTCGCATCAGCTTTAAAAGTGCTGCTGAACTACTCTTCAAGGCTTGAAACTTTTTAAGGTTATTACAACCCAGTCAGTCAGGGTAGAAAGGTTTAATTACACCCAATAAGTAATTGTTCTGCAGCATTGTTCTGATCTGACAGAAAGTACCTCTGAAGTAATGTTAAGGTTTCTTGTTCCACTTTGTCCCACTGTGTCTTTAATCAATAATTACACCACTAAAACTGTAAACCACGAAATGAAGCATTCATCCACCCTATAAACAAATTGTTTCCTTTAACTAGTGATTAACTGGTATTCAGGATTCTATGGGATCTGTACTGTAGTGAAACTATTACAGAGTTTAATGTCTACACTGTCAGTAATAAGTAGTGAATGAACTGCATTAAAATGCAGGGGGAGAAATATATGTGGGAAAGTGGAGGTGATCTATCTGTTTTAATGCATCTCATTTATAACGAACAAGAGGCCCTGTAATATGGAAAGTGGTGGAGGAGAGGCAAAAAAAAGAGGAATGAGGGGAAAATGTTGAGGTTTAATCAGACTCTAATTAAACTACTCTCTCATCCACGTTGAGGGGCGTGCATATCCGCGTAGATAGGGCGGCTTACGCGGTCATGCATGGGCACGCTGTGCAGACAGATACTGCTGCACTGTAGAACACATCATGTTCAGGTGCATGACACATGCCGCAGTCTCTTTTTTACTTGCTTATCGTGTCTGGGCTGCAGTCTTCGTGGCTGCAGAAAGCCTGCAGATCTGAGGCGTGTTGGCATTTTGGTGACCTTGAAGTGCACCTGCCTGTTCATGTGGTATTTCTGTGCCCTGCAGACCTGGCTTCGCAAAAAGGGGTGAGGAGAGCGGCACAATGAAATGAGTGTCGCATGTTAATGAGGTTTTAATGTTGGTGTTTCATCTATTAGGGCTCCATTAACCCGTCAGGACCTAAGGTACAGAATAAGAACCTTGAAAACAACAAGCTAAAACCGGAGGGTTTTCTGAAGAGCTGACAGAATTGTCAACGTTTGCCAAAAACTTTTATTTCTCAGCCTCTGAAGCAGATATGAAATAAAAGTTTGGCTTGTATCATCAATCAATCATTGCCTTTCCTTAAACTTGGTGAAAAACTAGCCCATATTCCCAAATCACAATATGCCTCACAGGGCTTAACAAGGTGCAACATCTTCTACCCTTAACCCTCAACAAGAGGAAAAATGACCAAAACCAAAAATTTAGAAACTCCAGAAAATGAGGGATCCCTCTCACAGAGGTACAGTAGATGTCACGTGTAACAGAGCACATCAACAAAATAACAATATTTACAACAATCCAGAATCAAGACAGCGTCTAACATAAAATTACAAATATTTGTACATAAGAAAGTGTCTGACAGACATGAAGGAAGCACCAATGACATTTGTAATAGAGGTATTTCCAGTGATGGTAGGATATGTGAGTGGACATATTGTATATCTAAGCAACATAGTTGTAATCATAATCCACGATCACAACAATGAACCCACCAAACACACGGAGATCCCCTCCTCCTTAATCATGTCTCTTACTGACTGAGCCTTGGTCAGCTCTTCAGCAAGAACATCGACTGTTTCGAAATCTTCCTCATTGTCTTTTTCATCGTTATTTTCATTAATGAAATAGAGTTGTAATCTGCTTCAATATCGCTCCCCTCACTTAGATCATCAGTCGTTGTCTGAAACGCTACTTTAAAAACAAACAAACTACATTTCACGTCATACATTTGGACTTTTCTGCGAGTAGCTCAGTGAATAATAATGTAATTAATCAGTCACGTGTCTTGAAAACTATAACATCATGGATGAAATGTTCACGTCTTATTTGGCTTTAAAGCGAGAAGCGTGCAAACGTTGCACGCGGTCTTAAAGGTTTATTTACACGTGTTGCATCCGTTCTGAATGGGTAAAAAAATATTTTTGAAATGGAGAGCGATACCGTGCAGTGTGAGAAAGAGACAATCAAACTGCAGCGGTTTATAGCGTTCCAAAAATCCTGCTCATTATTGGCCATTGACAGACCATGTGGTTGAGCCTCCCCCAAAAAGCACACATTGAAACGAAAAGTAACTGAGTGGCTTGACAAAGAGTGGAAGTTCTACCAAACTAACAAGAACCAGATATATTTTAGTCCGTGGATCGAGCCCAGGCTGAGAATGTAGTGGATGATGTCCTGAGGTTTGGCAGTTGTAGAAGTAGGACTTTTTTCATTTTCCCCCAGCTATGTTATTAAACCCAAAATTTCCACCGACACCGTGTGTATACTCACCCAGCGTTGCCAGAGCTGCATCTACTGCATGCCTTATCTCCTTATTTAAACCATGTCTCGTATAAGTTGCACCTGAAGTAATGCATTTTTAATTTGCTGTGGAGACGGACTCCACAGTCTGACTCCACTCAGACAAAACGGAGAGTCCCAAGTCAACAGGGTTAGTGCGGGAAGCAGTTGATTTATACAAGCATGACAGCACGCAGACGCTTCCTTCACAGCTGTGGAATTAGTGACATCGCTGTCTTACGAAAGTCACCAATCAGGTCGCCAGTCTATCACAGAGACAAACAACATATGGACAATTTAGAGTCGCCGATCAACCTAACCTGCTCATTTTTGGATCCTGAAAGCGAACACGTGAGCTCCATACAGAAAGGCCCCAGCCGCCCTGCAGATCCGAAACCCAAAGGTACTGTGAGGTGACACTGCTGCACCACAAAGCCGCCGTAACTAGCAACAATCCTCCTCACCCTCGCTCTTCACGTGCCCCCTGATACTGCACAGTCTTCAACAACGCTCGCTCTGAACATTGTTACCACCTCCGGCTCCCCGCGCATATTGTTTTCATCAGCCGCATTCTGCACCGCCAATTCACAAAAATAGAGCCCTGTGTCTCTGTCTCACCGACTGCTCGTGGCTCAAATGTTGCATTAGCATAATCTAGCAAGGGAAATGTGCAAGTCATGGGGGAAAAGATTATCATCTGAAAGGTTATCTGGATTTCCAGAGTCTCACAAGCTCACATGCACACACACACCATCACCGAAAGGACGATAGCAAGATAATGCTAATGATGAAAAAAGAATGACTGGTGTATTACTAATGCATAACATGTCTTATCGGATAGTATCATTTTGCATATCTTGCGGCCTCCACCATTGTAATCAGATTATCTCCAACAATTAATATACAGCAGGTAGGGGGAGTTGATTGGATTACAGCTCGCCTTTTCTGTTTTTATAGCAGCGATCTCTTGCTGATGGCCAACTTCGTGCTAACATGACCTCCAAAATTCACCCTCAGGGTGGTTGTCAGAGCAAGACTGACAGCAGCTTGACACAGCACACTCAATAGACTGAATAATGCATATGTAAAGTTTATATACTGTTTGCTGACATCGTGGACAGCTCATGCATTCCGCACGGTCATGTTGCATAGCTCCTGGCAGTGGATCAATTTAACAACTGAGCTCTCTTTTGGGGCAATCAGTGCTCCTTCGAATTACAAGTAGTCAAAAGCAGAGGAGTAAATTCAGTGGACAGTTGACTTCATCAATTCACAACGAGCAGATGGACCTTGAAGAAAGAGCTGCAGCAGGCATCATTTAAAAAAAGAAACCGTCTGGCCTTCAGCATCAACTTTGGTAAACATGGGAGGACACCAAAAAATAGACGATTAGGCTGTTGTGATGAAAAAAGCTGCCTTTTCTCCTATTCACCGTTATCTCTCATCCCTCGCTCTGGTCTCGCAGATTCAGCTGCAGTGAGCAGCCATGAAAAATGAATGAGTTTCTCTCTCTCTCTCTCTTTCTGTTACGCCGTTTTCCCCCCTTCACTCATCCCTTCTTTCTCCCTCACTGCAGTCAGATCATACATAACTCTAACACCGTATATTTGCTTTGTCGGTAAAGAGAACGAAACAACATTTTATTATTATGTTCCATCGTTCTTCTTCTTTTTTTTATATCTTGTCGCATAAATAGAATAGAAATGGAATAGACCAAACAAAAACTAACCAAAAATAAAAGTCATCACAGCTGCTCACCAAACCGTGAGCAGGCAACACAGAGTGGAGGTATGGTCAATGAAGCTTCAAGTTTTTATCTTTTTCACACCTGGAGACTCTGTGCTCATTCCTTATCCCCTAACCATAATATCACAACCTAACCTAAACCGAAGTTTAACCCTCAAACAGCCATTTGAAAAGTGTCCTCACTACGTCAGGTTTATGATCAAAACTATCCTCAAAAAGATCTGCACACACACACACCTCAGAGAGAGAGAGAGAGAGAGAGAGAGAGAATACATCACCTCACAATCCCTAACACCTTGATTCAACACTTGTGAATTCTTTGATTCAACATTTGGCTTTGTGGCTTGGTTCAATTCTCTCAAAGCCCCAGAATCTCTGTCACAGTGTGTGTGTGTGTGTAAGTGTGTGCCTGAATGTGGCAGAGGAAAGACTAACCACACCTTCTGCATGTGTTTGATATGAACAGATGCACCACTCCAGCAGTCTGAACCATGAACACAGTAGTTGATATTTATCCAGTTTTACAGATGAGGCGTGCTGAGCTGGAACCTCTGACTGACTGAATCTGATCATCATATTCACATTAACCTGAACCACCTGATCTGACTATGGATCAGCGCTCGGGCTCAAAGATGATGGATGAATATTAACCACTGAATGCAATCCCAGCAATGACTGTGCTGACTTAGGGTAAATCTTGATCCGCCTGCCAATAAGATCTATTCCCTTTTGTTATTTACACCTTCAAGAGCTTTGGTGTGATTCATTCACAGATGAGAGACAAAACACACATGCAGGGGAGAAAGCTAGCACCATTTCCATTTTGCTTTAGTGTCCTATTAATGTAGCATTCCGGCACCTTCCCCCCTCTGCAACCTGCTGTTGCTTCCCCTTGTCTCCCCCTTTTCCTCTGAAAATGCTTCAGCTCTGTGTGCCTTTTGATGCTAAGAGGCCTTTGAACTGCAGCCAGCATCTTTACGCTGCACTCACTGGCGAATCTGTGAGCAACTCAAATATTCATAGGGCCCAGACCTCACCTGGAATACTGATGGACGCGAGTCTGCACTCTGGGGATGGGAGCACACGTGTCAAGCATGGGATCTAGTGTGCGAACTGTGTAATGGCAGTGGCTGTAAAAGTGGTTGGAGAGCTGCCGATAGATCGAGCTAAGTCATGTCACAGCAGTGTGTGATAGATACTACACAGCGAGGGGTGAGGTCATCAGCGTGCTCTCTCTGGTTATAGGCACCACTGTAAACATTGTCATAGGAGTTAGGCAGAGGTTTGGGTTGGAATTCAGTGTGAGGTCACTGCAGGACAACAAGGTTGTCATGCTGTGATGTTGTTTCACTCATGTGTCTTTGAGACTCGAACTCCGCAGAATGTCCACCCAATTGGGCCTTGACATTTTCAAGTGATTGCCTTTCTCCTGCCCAAAGATCTCCTGCTGTTTGTTCACATGTGCTCATCAGACATTATCCAGAGTTTTTATTATGGGGCTGGCAGGAGAAACTCCCAGAGAAAGCTGGGAGCCTCGCAATCTGACTTTTGCATTCTCACATCCAGCTCCTCTGGAGGTTATTAGGAGATTGTCCGGAGTTCAGTGCATGTCTGAAAGCAGCTTAAGTAATGCTGTCTATAAGCTTAATACACTCAAAATCTTAAACTTTGCCTTTTTGAAAAAGCTTAAAGGATCGATGGCCACATTTTCACATCTGTGTAGGAATCAAAAGGCGCGTGTGTGGACAATTAAACAGTTTACTGACTTAAAAGATCCCTGATGTGCTTTCAATGTAAGTGATAGCAGCCAATCCAAAATCCTAATTTCTTGCAATAATGTTGTCAGAAGTTTATCTGAAGGTAATTTGAGGCTCCAGCGGTCAGAATTAAACAAATTCAGTGCATATTTTTAAAATTAGTCATCTTTGATGTGAAATGTCCTCTAGTGAGTCCTTGTCAGCGTTTTCCAGTTATGCTGCAGTCAAATTGTACTAAAAAATGTAATTCACGGAAAAACTTCATTTGTCCAACTCAGACTCGTAAAGAAACTAGAAGGGCACTCAGAGAGAGCATACCACTGCCAAGGCCCAACAGTTCCCTTATGAAATTACAATTTAAATTCACTTGTTCCAGATTTTTATTTGGATTTGCACCAAATTATACACACTGACTTGTTTCATCAAGGTCCATGAAGAATTGATAGTTGAAATAAACGAAAATAGTTAACAAGCCCTGATCCAGATCAGGTTCTTCCCTGACCGATTTAACATCCCTCCGCCAATTGTCATGGTAATCTGTCCACAGTAGTTTTTGCGTTATCCTGCTTCGGACAAATAAACAGATGAAAACATAACCTCCTTGGTGGAGATAAAAAGTCTACAATCAACATGGAAGTATGGTTATGGAACAATCACAGTTTGGTTTGGTCAAGGAACACAAAAAATACTGATAGTATAATTGTCGGGCTTTAAATAAGAACCACCTTCAAGTTACAGTATGAAGGGAAATATGTTGCAAAATGTTAGAGCTTGAAGACTTGCTATGAGAATGTGTAGATCAAACACCTGAACTTTTTAAAATTTCTAAATATTTACACATTTGTACTTAATTTGAAGTCATAGAAAGAAACAGAACACAAGAGCTTGTCGGAATTTTTTTTTTAACTGAACTTCTATGTTGGAATTGTCACTAATAGAAAACTATACTTGGGTATATATACTGGGTTAACTCTTTATTTTGAGTCTTATGTTTATCCTCCCTCTAACTTTACTAAGTCAGATACAGTATTATATGTGGTGGATTTACGATTAAGATTTCATAGCCTCTCTTCAGATAAGATTCTCATACAGCAGCACTTGCCTGTATGAAAGAACGAAGCTGCTCACCCTGTTCACTCTGGGACTTTTCAAAACATCGCCCATAAAGCTCAGGATTCGGCTGCTGTCTAAACTTAAGGGCAACATAGTTTGATCACAGGTCCTGGTTGCCGATTGGTTCAACCTGACCACCTCTATAAACACCCACCCCCTCCCTCTGCTCTGCTGTGCTCTCTCACTTCCACAGCTACGAGGACAAGTTTTGCAGGTCCGGCTGTAATCTCACCAAACCAAAGCGTTGTGCTGCGCATGGCTGTGCACATTAGTCTGGCTCGAGATTAAAGTCATTTTTCATAACCAAATTTCATTTGGGCTGATTACAGCAGAATAGGTTTCTCTTCCCTTGTGGTATTGAGCTCAATTTATCACACACTTGACGACACAGGCGTTCTACAGTTGATTACTGTACAGTCGCAGTATTGTAAGGAATGTGTATGTCTTCAGCTGAGCCTTGAACCCAGTAGATCCAGACTCTCAGCTCCGACATTTTCCATATACCGTGGATGATAAAGAACATGCTGGGCTCTCACTGCTGTGCCACAAGAAGGATGCATCCATCTTTATGGTTATTTTGAGATTTTGTTTTCTCTGCACAGACTCATGTGTTCCCTTTTAATGAGTTCTTACCTAAAATAAATTGTGATTCACCTTTTGGTCTCTGTTTTGTCCCACAGAGTGAGGCGCCGGTTATTTTCCAGACTTCACCGGATGCAAATTAATAGAGGTTGTCAAATTTACGAGAGCATTTCAGCTTTTTTAAGCAAAGAAAACATTTCAATAAACTATCGCTATTTGAGTGAAATTACTCCTACATCTGTGTCATGGCAAAATAACTGCAATTAGGTTGGGAAGCTATGGATTGGAGATATTAGGGCTGGAGTATGATTACTGACATGACTTTTTTCAAGGTTTTTTCAGTGGTAGCATTTGTTCAGCCTGCCAAACAGAAAGGCCTGTACAGAAAAATATGTATACCGCAAACCTAAAAACTACTCCATGTGCAGTATGGCTAGTTAATGATGTGCCGCTTGGCTTTGGAAGTAACTGTCATCATGGGATTAAAACCAGCATCACATTACCAACTGCTTTATATACAGAACATTGGTCTTACTACTGTTCCATGAACATCACAGTGGCACATGGAGCTCGACAGCCCTGCCACGTACGGCTACTATTGCTAAGCTGCAGCTGGAACATCATTGTTTCAGAGAGGGTTTGAGAGAAGAGCAAATTCGCTGTTATGAGCCATTGATAAATTAAATTGTGTGCGTCCTTGGTGTGACAAGTGGTTTTAGGTCAAATTACACACATGGCAGATCCAACAGCCATGAAGTAATTTTGTGGAAAAAACAAAATGATGCAGAGAGGGAAAGAGTCCAGACAAATCTGTGACAAATTATTGAGTAGTACCAGTCAGGGTGAGGATATTGGTACAATTCTCCGGCTTTCAGTTTCTCTCGGAGTGCCGTGAGATCAATCATGAGGAAGCTCTTCAAAAGAAAGTTTGAGTCAGATCGGCGCTGTCAACAAGGCCACCAAGAGGACTGTGGGTAGAAGCTTTCTGTCTGATGGGTTTCCTTTATAAAGTAAATATGATGTTTTTCTTCCATGGCTGTATAGATGGATACTGTTGTGGTCTAAAAGGCTGACAGGCTGACTGCATCTGTCCCCCTGTCTGCCTCATCCACCCAATCAGTGGGTCAGAAATGATTGTCCTCTGAGCTGGCCAACCGCTCATCATGTGGGACAAAGAGCCTCATGTGGAGCTGCTCTGAGAGTGCAAAGAAAAGCAGCATCTTAAGTCTGTTTGCTCTCACCTGCTAATCCCCTGCATATCCACAGCTCCGCTTCTCCCTGACTGGAAACCGTCAAATCCCCAATTGAGAGCGCAGACAGTCTGCAGCTACTCATGATCGTCTGTGTTTGTCTGTTATAATCTTGCTTATCTGTAGGATGGCTTATTTCACCCCGGGTGTGTAGTTTTTGCTTATCATTTTTGTCAGTAACAATAGTAGCTGCACTCACTGATTCAGCAGCTGGGATGTGGGAATGCAGCAACACTGGTAAACAGAGGTCAGGAAGGGAAAGTAACGAAGGCATCATACAAGTTTGAAACCGACTCCCAGGTCAGCCCACCTGTCTGCTATACATCTACAGACTTCACACCTCGGTCTCCTGGTTCAGTGTGAACAAGCTGCACTTATACGGACATTTCCAGTTCACTAACTTTGTGTTTCTCCTCCAGACACTGGTTTAGATGGGTCTTCCTCTTTGTTTCATTTGGATATTTTTTGAGGCCTGACAAGGTTAAATCATTGGGTGACATCGAGTTTGAACATTATTTGCTTCAGCTGAAAAAGTTTTTGGGCTACTCCTTTAGGTTTGTCTCCCAACCCCCAGGTTTACATTTTATACCTTAACTATGGCGTTTATTTAAACTCAGAATTCATTCATCATTCATCACGTTGGCACAACACCATACTGACAAGCAAGCATTTCTGCTCTGCCTGCACGGCTGCATTTCCACAACATGTAACGTGGGCTTTTTCTGTGGACAGCAGTGGGATATATGATCCACAAAGTTTACAATTCCCACAGAAAAATGAGATTGAAGGAGGGGAGCATCAGCCAATGCCCCCTCCAAAGTCTCAAAGTTCAACTTAACTAGTGAGCGGCTGTTGGTCTGTGTTCAGCAGCTGCTACTCGTGAGTATGAGTTTAAGACTCATCACACTGGCGGCATGTTTCTAGATCTCAGTAATAACTTTGAGTTTGATGTTACTTTAACCGATAGAAATGATGATCAAAACTACAGTAATATAAGAAAATAACAGGATTTATTAATTAAGTGAAAGTGTTATCTCCAAAGTACAACATCTCGATTAGAGAAAAATGGATAAACAAATGTAGAATTTATTTCATACTCAGAGAGAGTTTAACTTGAATGAAATTAGTGTTATTGATATTAATCGGTTACATTTTATTCCTGAACGAGTTTTCTTTTCACTGATGGAATTTGGAACAGCCCACCAACAACGATTGTACCTAAAAGTGCTAATATCATTAACGTTTGATTCAAATAATTAATATTTTTATCTTGTTGTTTTAATTACTTTTGAATTCCTTTTTATTTCTTCTCACATCCCCTTTATCTCTTTGCTTCCTATTTTTGGAACGCTTTTGCATCTCACTGAGTTTTCTTTTTCAAATGATAATGCTCTTGCTTAACCTTCCGCTGTAACACATTTACTTGGATCTAATGTGTTTGTGAGTGTGTGTTTGTTTGATTGGACGTGGTTTTGCATGATCTGAGTTTGTCTTTCTTCAGATGCACGGCTCTTTTGCAGTATTTCTGTGTGGGTGTGTTTTTGCACATCTGGCCTCATAGCTGCGGGACAATGGCTATTATCCAGAGAGATGACATGAGGAAACCAATCATTGAACCCGCCAAGGATGTCTCCTCTTCCGTGCTGCATTGCTCTTCTGAAACCATCACTTATTTCATCTTCATGGCTGAAGGTACTGACAATTGGTTGCAGTTTTAAACAGGGTTTACGTATACATATCCTCATCAGCGCGTGTCTGTGTTTGACTCAGTGTGGGTTCTTTCTCAGCTCTGAGTGTGTGTGTGTGTGTGTGTGTGTGTTTTGGCTGTGAGGGGGATTGTTACTCTACGGGCCGCTGATGAGTCTCTTCATTTTCGAGTCAAGGCTACCAACACAGTGCAGAGCAACAATAAGAGCCCAAATCACTTCCTTCATACATACTGCCGGCTCTCCTATTACTCACCAGTCATCGTTTTTCCATTTCTGGCCACCAGCAATTTGTTTTTTTTATTTACCAGCTCCACTGGTAAAAGACATAGCTCTTAAGGCTAAATAAGACAGGACTGAGGGGTCGGAGGGATAATGCGGCAATGCTCGGAGAACATTCTTCCGTCTCGGTGCTGTGTGATGGTGGGAGCTTATTTTACATTGTAGTAGTGTATTGTATTCTCTTAGTGCCTACTGTACATAACAAACAGATGCTGGGATTAATCAATTAAACCCCCATGTGTTTTCCACCTGATTTAATTTCCTGGACAAAAACAACAATGCACAACTTTTCAGGAAATTATGTGCAATAAACAGTGTTTTTTTCCCCTGTCCTTTGCCCTCATTCTCTTCAGTATAATTGGGGGGAAAAAAAGAGCCACTTATAACATTGGCTGGGTTTAAAAGAGGTTAAGAGGATATTGTAATGCACAAAAACATCGTTTTTTTGGATGCTTGATTGCTTTGTCACTTGTGCAAGTGCCAAATACAATAGATTGGAATCAGGGTGCAGACGTAGACCATAAAATGAGGAGCGATGGTCAGTGGGAGGTAAACGCGTTTGTCAGAAGTTCGGGCTAATATGAGCGTGCTCTGCAGCGCGGACTGTGAGTGTCTGTTATTATGTTTTAACTGTCTGCTGTCCATGAAGCCTCCTCTACCACTGTTAAGGCCACAGCCTACAACATGCAGCACGAAGAATCCCACTCATGTGCACACAAGTGTTCCTCTTCTTTCACGTGCACCTCCTTGATTAGTCTTCTGGGAGGTGAAACCTCTCCTCCTGCCCCAATCTCCTTCAGACAGGAAAGTACTTGTTAGTATGTCAGACATGTCCAGAGCATATCCAACCGCCATGCTCGATTGGCTGCTGCATCAGTGTTAATGCGTGTGAGATGTGGGGGGGGGGCATGTACATGAAACATTCCGTTTCATCTACATGGCTGCCTTCCGGGCCTTTCTGCTCTCACAGTTCACAGTCAGGGCTGCAGCTCCTACCCCCCCTAAACTCTGTTTTTCCATGAAAATAACTCCAACGCCTGGTGTCTGTTTGTCTGTATCTTTGACTAGAGACAAGTTTTTCAATGTTGTCTGTGTCTGTTTTTTTTCTTCTTTCTTTTAATGTCTGCAGTAAATTCTAATTGTTGAACTAACCTCTACCTGGCTCACCACTTCTCACTGCTAGGTCTTTCCTTATTGACTAGCTCCTATGTAGAGGCAGACTGTCTGACTCGGAAGGTCATGGATAACTCACACTTTTCTCTCAATGTCTTCCACCTATGGGCCTGTGAACTACAATGTTGACTATAACATATTCAATACAGATAAACCAGGTAGGATGAACACAACATTTGTAACTTCACTCTGCACCATAGACTGGTTATAAAAAAACTCACACAAACCATTAAAAGTGACAGTATATTGTAGAACTGTTTGAGGAGGACTCATTAATGACAAGGAATAATTCTGAACTAGCCCCGGAGCTTTAACACAGGGACGAACAGCTCATTCTAACCAATTTTAGAAGAAAAAAAAAATGTAAATACAAATTTACCAACAAAATTAACAATTGAACAAACATCAGTGTGATAAAACTACCTACAATTTTGAGAAAAGTTTATTTGACACATTTTTTATTTTTAGTCTGGCCCATGTCCCATACCCTAACATGAAGGAGGGGGGATTTATAGCCACTTATAACTGCTAATATACAGTATTCCCCAGTCTTTCTATTAACCAGACCTCTGCTGCTTTAAATATGTAGCACTTTCACCGTACCTTAGACCTATAAGTACAAGCACGACTGTAATGCACCTCCCAAAATCAGTCAACTGTCTACTTCATCATATCTAACACATTTCTTATCAATATATAACTTGCAAATGACTAAAATAATATGTGTCCATCACTCTATTTCTGATTTGTCCAGATATTTGAGTGGTTTCAGACAAAGCAGACATTTATCGACTGCATTGCTTTTCACCAACCAGCCTCAACAACAGTGGACAGCTGCAAACTGTCAGACACAGACAATGAAAAAATGTCCGTCTTATTCAATAATCTGAAGGGACACGTCAAATGTGTTTGTGTCCTTGCTCTCATCACTCAACATGTGACCTGTCTTTCCCAACGTTGCTCTCTTGCTTTTATGCACTGACATCACCACTGTTAAAAGTAGCACATCTGGTGTATTCCACAAATCCCACCATCATTATATTGGAACTTATTTCCTCCGGTGACCCCCCACCCCTCACTCCTTTTCTTCCATGGCTCTCTTGTGAATTCTCTTTTTGTTTTGGGAGATAAGTGGCAGTGCAGAAGGAGGAGAAATTACAAGGGTTAGTTTGCCGGCTGCCTCTCTTTTTCTCCCATCCCTGCAGGATGATAAGCAGTGTGTGTTTGTGTGTGTGAGTGCATGCGTGTATTGTATGTGTGTGCAACATGGGGCCAGAGACAGCCCCAGAAGGGATACCTTCTTCCTCTCATCACATCTCCTTGCCCTCTTGCCTCTGATTTTCAGAGTGATATGAGAAAGATAGAGAGAGGCAAAATTGAATGGACTGCCAGGATGAATCACGAACACAGGCTTAGAAGTGCTGGGGACTAAGTGCTGGAGAACTAAGGGTGTATGTGTATGTGCATGTGCATGTGTGTTCGTGTGTGTGTGGGAGCAAAAGCGGATGTGTTCATGATGAAAGATGAAAAGAGTGACTGACCAGATAAAAAAGAGCTTTTGATTGGATGTATTTGAGTGATGAAAGAGGATGCAGAAGAGACTGAAAGTAAAAAAAAAATGTAAAGATCAGTAGGAAAAAGGAAAAAGAAACGAATCAAGCTAGTTAAATCTATATAAAAGCAGACACAAGGACAAATTGTTCCCAAGGTCATGCTGTTATGTGTTAAGTGTGTCATCTACGTAGCAGTGCTCCCTGACATCACACACACACACACACACACACACTGGCACATTTCTTTAACCAGCTTACTGTGCATAGTGCACCTTTGTGTGCTCTGTAAGACCCCATTCTAAAAGGATTACACCACAGATACTTTTATTTGCTCAATGTGTTTACTACCCCCTGTTTCGCAGCTGGCCTAAGACGCCGCTTACACCGGCCAAAACTAAATTCTGCAGGGATCAAAAAGACTTGAGAGGCCGTCTGGTCCACTGACTCCTTGTTCTCCAGCACACTCCCACAGTGCACACTGTAGGCCACCTGCATACAAGAGACTCCAAACAGCAAGAGAGAGTCAATGTGACTTGAATCAGCAGGAGAATCAAACTGTGCCCATTTTATAATCAGGATTTTCTACATATTGTTAATCTCTTCACTTAAAAACAAAATGAAAAATAATAATTATAACTTGATTTGTATGGCACCCTTCAAAACAGCAGTTCGGTGCTTTATAAGAAGGAAAAATAAAAACAATTCCATAATCAAAGGCAGCAAATTATGTAATTGAAAAATCTAAAATCAAAGACAACAAATAAAATATACGACATCATTTAAAACGAATGGCAAAGATAAGGGTGCATGCACATCCGATGCCGTTTCTGCAAAAGAGAATTAAGGACATATTACCATCTGAGAAAACATAAGAACAAACATTCAAATAATGCTATCACACAGTGTTACCTTCACTGCCTCCAAATAAATAGAACAAGGGCATCAGTGTAATCTCTGACATACTCTCCTGTTAGTCTGCCCTTGGTAAATGTCACAGGCCTCTCGAATCATAGCAGCTGATAAAATCACACCAGGATGCAGGTGGATCAGACAGGCAACTTATTCACAAAAAAAACCCCCACATCTCACTTTATCCTGATATTTAAAGAGTAACGCCCCACCAGATGTTGGAACTCACTGTCGGTTGTAAAATACTGTAAATGGCAAAAGAGTCAGTGTCCCCACATACACACTGAGGGACCTTTGTGCAAGCAGTCGTATTAGACTGGCTGAAGTTGCTCTTCAAATACGTCTGGAGACAGTATCTTTGACGGCTGTTTATCTGGAAAGAAAAGGCCACAGTCCTGATTACAAAGCTGAGGCAGGCGAGATTAACAATGGTGATGTTATTCTCCTGAGCCAGAGTCTAAGCCAGAACCTATTACAAACAAAAAACATCAACAGATGTGGAAGAAGTTCCACATGCTGACGAACTGAAGTGTCAAATAGTCCTGACAGCTTTACAATGAAACTGGGTTGGATAGAAATCTGCTAACTGGAACACGAGATTAATGAAATTAGATTAATATGGCACTTCACACAGGCAATGCCACAATAGCTTTCACAATAAATTGCACTCATTCCGTAGAATAGTACACAAAAAGAGAACAAACCAGTTTCCTTCATCTCCTGTACGGTCTCATGTTTTATTATAGCGTTTCAAACTCTGGCTGTACTTTGCCGTGTAGGTGTATCTCTTGATATGCTCCCAGCGCACGAGTGTGTGAAAAAGGCAGGAAGCTGTAAATGCCGCATCTGAAATTGCACATACAGAATGCGGCAGGCTAATGGCACTGAAACGACACACTGAGGGAACATTTGTGACTGTGAGGCCATTTGATGAAGAGGGGTCATGATGGTAATGGCACCAAAAGCATTTTCAGATCCTATACATCCACTTCTGGTCATTTGGATGGATGCATTTAGTTTCTGTGTGTGTGTGTGTGAAACATAATACATACCACTCTTGCTTCTGTCTCCCTCTCTGTTTATCTCACTGTTACATAGGCCAGTGGGCGTCGGGGCGAACAGTGACTGTGCAGTCAGCCATTACCCCCCCGCCCCCATCTCTGCAGGTTAATAAGTCCCCATCTGCAAGAGAGGCAACACACACAGTCGCACTGCACCGCCACACAAATTCCGACAATTTGTACAGCGCTTGTCTCCCCACCCCCCAACCCCCCCACTCTCCTCTCTTTCTCCAGCTCATCGCCGCTCTTGTATTCTCACTCCACAGACGGGGTGGTACTTCAGCCAAGGTGGATGGAAAACAAACTCATGATAAAAGCCTGACCTTTGTGTGGGCTTTATCGTTTTGCTGCAGGGACAGCGTGGAGAGGTAGAAAGGAGAGAAATGCCAAAACAAAACAAAAACAAATGTCGATGTTCAGTGAGGTGCAAACAAAGCTGGACGTTGATGTGTGTGGCAGCGCTCGCCTCCCCTTTGTGTGGAGTGAAGAACTGAGACTGTCCTCCCTTTAAAGACACGTCTGCAGTTTGTCTGTCCTGCAGTTTATTACAACCCCGTTACATTTTATTGGTAGGTGACCTCTAGTGGCAGAAGTCATGATGACAGTGGCGAAGGATCGAGTCTGGTGAGGCAGTATAAAGAATGATAAAGTCTGTTTGTCCCAGGGGCGCATCCAGGTTCCAGGACCAGGGGGACAATGGCCTGAGCTGAAAAACGGTTGCACCCTGTCATGTCAGTTTTACTTTTATTTTATAAACTAGTCACTTACTAACAATACTAACAATAGATATGGCTATTTGTTAAGATTTGCCCAAAGCTATGAAGCTAAAAGTATGACTTCAATGTGCACCTTAATGAATCAGGAGTTGTACATGGATGTTAGACATATGATTGGGCCCTCTGTGTAAATTGTGGGCCCTTTTTTGCCCCCTGATTGAGAAAAATCCTAGATCCGCCACTGGTTTGTCAATTTTGTGTCTACATCTCAGCTTGTGTTTTATTGTAACCATGATGGTGAAGGTGCAGTACACACAGGAGACACTCCTGCGGACACACAACCTATATGGTCATTCAGGTTGGAGGACTTGTTGGCAAAACCATGAGTGAACCTTTAGGAGTTTTTACTGCTCATCTACAAACCTTCAAGCTTAGCTGTTTGTGTGTTTTCTTTACCGGTGGCGTCTGCACTCACTGCTTTTGGTTTTGTTGGTCTCAGACTCTGTGGGGCTCACACACACACACACACACACACACGCACACGCACACGTATCAGGCAAGACACCCTTGAATCACAGCCAGCATACACAACCTGCCATAGGCCATAAATACAGCATGCCCACACACACAGGCTTATATTTTAGGTTTTACACGTCGACAGACTTACACACACTAATGCAGGGTGAGTCTAAAAATTCCAAAAAGCACGATGTGATCCTGCTTCATCTCACACTGCCCAGGCCTCCGAACAGCTCATAGTCTCACCAAACTAAATCCAAATGAAATGTCAAACAGGGAGCAGCAGGTGAATTATTTCCAGGCCAGGACAAGATTTTCAATTGTATCCCAGAGGAAGACGAGGTGTGTGTGTGTTTTTTTTCAATGGCATGAAAGTGAGAAGTAAGATTTCCATTGCGTCGCCAGTCCAGACATTGTTCTGAGATGAGAGAGGAGCAGACGGAGCTCTGTATCAAACACAGCAGAGGTCAGGGTGTCGGCGTCTGAGAGGGACTGTGGAGGGGCGGCTTCAGTGTGACCCAGGTGTTCTGGCAGGAACACAGTTTTCTCTGCTGTATGCGCTGACTGAGTAATGAACTCACTTGTGTTCGGCATCTGTTGTGGTTTGATCTTCGCTTTTCTTCTTTTTTAAACATTGGTGTGACGGCGTGACTCCTAATCTGCTTCTAAGATTCTGCTGTAGTGTGAGTAAAGTTATTGACATAATACGCCATTTTTTCATTTCTTATTACAGTGGATACAGTGATCACAGATATACTGATCAACCGTATATATCAAAAAACTCCGGACAGAATCATTCCTATGCAAATGCAGTTAAAATTATTTGGTTATGGTGATCAAGTAATCTGCTTACAGTGGTCATTTTGGGCTTTTTCATACATGTTTGGACCGTTAAAAAAGTTAACCCAGTTTGAGTTTACACGTGTGTCCGATGACACAAAACAATGTTTAAACTGTAGCAAGTCAGACACGTCAGCTGAGAGAGAAAAGTGTGCTGCGGAGTCTGTGTGCGTGTGTGTATATACGCGGATGCGCAATGTGGTATCGTCCTTATCTTAAAAGCGCTGATACCTTTCCCTCAAGTTCCAGGATTATCATACAGAAGCTAAGCAATTTAGTTATAGTAATCAACCGCTTAATAATTTGGCCCGGGACAAACATGATAACTATAAGCGGTTTCCACTGTATTGCAATCTATCTTTGCTGTTGCTCTGCCTCTACTTGATTCAAAAATCTGAATCTGTTCTTTTAAACTTCCCACAATTTATCTGATTGAGGGAAAACCCCGACTCCTTTGTTATTTCTGGTCATGTAATGTAAAACGTGGGGAAAGGAGAACAAGTAAATATATTAGGTGTCAAGTGAATAGCAGAACAAAACCCATGCTCGATGATGCGGCAATACTTATGAGTGCAACAGTAAATCACAACTGCATATTTAATATCCATGAAGCTTTTTTATATAGTTAATATATTCCAGTAAATAAGCAGTCAAAATAAAAACTTCATGCACCGTGTAGGGTCAGTATTATTAGGTTCATGTGTTGCTCTAATCTATCTGATCTAAAATCAAAATCAGTGTTAGCAACTCGAGGACCCATGTGTATCTACTTAGAGGCTTTTATATTTGATGAAGTCCTCTCCTGGCACATGGCTGCCATCAGTTTACTCTGTGAAGCATGAAGCCAGTGCACCGGGTGTAAGGAAGATTAAAGTTTGCAAAGATCTCCAAGGTTCAGAGAAGACACGGATCACTGCAACGATGAAGTGGTTGAGTGGAAAGAAAAAAAGAGAGCTGAGACACGCAGCTCAATGTAGGCAGAGGGATGATTCTCAATAATTTGCAGTGACTCGTTGATGGACATCTCTGAGCCTCCCCGAACTGGCATGAGCTCGCAGCTTGTAATTGCCTGTTGGTTGCAGTGATGGCGGACTGTCTCTGCTACGTTTACTTTTCATTATGCTGATGTATTCATCACGGCCCCTTTTGTTGACCTTATCAATCAGAGTTTAATTTCCTACAAATTTCATTTTAATTAGGGCCCAAAGTATGAGTCCAAGCATGCGAAGCGTGGCTCCCAGTACGAGCAGTGCTGGCGTCCGTAATATATTTGTTCAGCTGTTTTAGCTTTCCAAGCCCTCTTATTATTTTTCAGTTGGTAAAAGTGGTTTTGCAGTTTACACCTTTACGTCTACAATCACGGTACAGGCGTTCTGGCCATAATTCCCCCATTCAAAAACCTTTGGAGCACACTCCCTGATTCAAAGCATGCTCTTTTCAAGTGTTCCTAGGCTGCGAGTACAATCCACACAAAACTCTGTACATAGAATTTATAGTCCATTATGATCAAAATTTATAAAAAATGATTTTGATAATTCTGAAAAATGTCATATAGGAACAATATCAAATATCAAGTGCTGCATACATTGTGAACAATTTGTCCCATTAACACAAAGTTCTCCATTGTCCAATGAAAAGACGGTGCTAAACCGTGTATGTTAACATAGGTCTGTTCGAATAACACAGAACATGGGCCATTAGTTTGTCGTGCCACATTGAAGTTCTCTTAAAAAAAGGGTGCATGATGAACACTTAGAATATGCAAAAGTGAAATATTTTTGGAATCCTGCAGTTCCAACTCACATTGCTTTGCCCTATTATTACGAGTCTGCAGGTCAGTTTTGTCCCCCTGGGACCTGTTCAGATTGCAGCCCCCAACCGTTTAGAGGTGGCCCCGGTCAGCACAGTTATGCTGGCCCACCGTCGGCCTGTCAGGGATTAATCAGCCAATACAGCGCCTCTGCCATGCTCAGAGCCTCAAGTTAAATCCACGACTCTTGGTTTAATTGAGAGTGGAATGGCGGCGGTAGATAGTCGGCTGACCTGCAGCGAGCAGTAAAGGGCAGTTGAGTGCCAGCGCTCACCTTTCTGCTGTCACACAACCTGATTATATTAGCCTGGACAGAGGTGATAACTGAATGCCTCAAACCCTGTAATTAAATTGATTTGAAGAACAAAAATGGTTCAGTGGCCTTTACGCCACTCATTTGTGAAAAGACACAATTTCAATGAAGTGATCATTATTGAAACATATGTGTAATAGGTTTTATTAATTCACTTGCTAGAGCAGAGAATATAGAGTAGCTGATGGTGGTAAAAGTTGGAATCACAGAAACGTAAAGTTAGAGGGTAAAATAAGATTATGGGCGTTCTGACAGATACTTTCTGAAGTCAAATCATTTTGTCTCCTCTGCCTTTACGCCAGTTAACAAAATTCATCAAGCTGCTTTACCCCAGTGCCACACATCGCTAAAGGTCATGGCATTTAAATCCTAGCTCAGGACCAAATATGAAAACACTATAATCGCATTGGAGCAGATTTCCTCTGCTTGTTAAACACATAACAGGGAAAATAGTGTGTTGTTTTTCAGCTCTGTCCTTAAGATGTTAAAAGTCCTTTTGTCCGAGCCCGTCATCTTCGGCCAAACAGCCGCAACTTCTCATAAGATGCCGGTGAGTCGACCTCCCTTCATTCACAAACAGGGGTTATCTCATGCCATTTACTGAGGGCTGTTAGTAGCCAATGAAGGTGTTTGCCTTTAAAAATTGGGGTCACTTGGAGTGAAGTGCAGGCCTTTACTCTGTCTGTGCGTGCGTGTGTGTGCATGTGTTTGCTGACTTTAAGCACACATCCTATTAGCGGCTATGCGAAGCCTGGAGGCTGTGTCGTAGATGAGCACTGCACGGTTCAATCAAAATGTCAAAAGGACAAATCTTCTCATTGGGTGTGTGTTGTTACCACCGAGACGTTAAGACTTTTAGCACAGAGAGCAACTCTGAGAAGTTTTTCTCTCTGACTCCATCTGCCAAGTGAAATGATGCAGACACAGTTGAATGTGTGTGTGTGTGTGTGATGCCATGTTTCCCTCATATCGACTATTAGATTAGATGTGTTTAGTTGAAGTGGCCATGCAGTGTTTCCCCTTGGAATCTCTGGAACTGATGGTCTGGCTCATATCCTTACACCCGCCCTCCTCTTCACACATCTTCGACCTATGATAGGCCACATTATTTGCAAGAAGAGTGGCACATATCCATCCATTTTGTGATAATGACTCTGCAGGAGCATGTCTCATGCTGTCAGTACACAGGCCCCATGCCATTAACTCGCCGTCAGCAATGTCTTTCCTACCTGTGATTGCATGAGCCGCGGCTGTGGGTTTGGGGGGGTCACCTCTTGACATGTAGGTGGCACTCCATCGAGAAAATGCAGCGATTACTGAAGGTGGATGCTCTTTTAATGTCCTCATCACTCCTGGCGAAAAAAACCATTCCATCCCACACACATACACACAGGCAGGGAGACCGGCGATGGTTTGCGATGTCATTAACACCGTAGCTTGCCCACGCTGGCTGATGGAAAGATGCACTCGATCGTATTCACTTGTGGTATCATAAAGGTCACCGGACAATCAGAATAACTTGTGATGTTCGGTTGTCTGCCATATGTTATATGTTGTGTTTCTTATGACGCGAGAAAGCTTCATTTTTTGCGCTGTAACGAGGCTCTGCAGCAGGATCATGTTGCCCTCCGACAGCGGAAGGTTTTGGGTAATGCTGAGAGCAGAGCATTTAGATCAGCCTGACACTGCTAAGTAGTGATGGTGAGCAGCAATAAGGCGTCGAGGATTTAGAGGTCAAGAGGGCTCCTAAGCTGCAACAAGACTGAATATGTAGCGGAGCACAAGTGCCTCCAATTCTCCAGTTTCCTCATTAGCTGTCAAGCATTGAGCTCGGGTCGTGTTATACCCTGTATTACACATTTATTGGGATTGTGTACATGTCCAAAGTAAGTGCACCAGATTAGCTTTTTCCCTCTACTAAAAATGTTTCTGCTTTTGATTTTTTTCTTTCTGATAGCACACTTCAAGTTTCCTGCTGACAGAGTTGATGGCTTTCGAGAAAAAGTGTTTGGGTTTCTTGTTCTAAAGCCAAATCTGGATTAAGCACCAGTGTGCTAATTGTTGCGTGTCTGCATCACAACATCCTCGACAAAATACGCCCAGAAGATCCATTTTCGACAGGTTTATCTCTCTTTGGCAGGGATGACGCACACACATCATGTTTTCTCCTTGAAATTCCTGTACAGCAGCATCAGCAAGCTATTCATTCTCAAAGTGACATGGTTTGGCATTTAAAGTTGAGATCCAGCATCATTTTACCCCTCACTGTTGCAGCAAACTCATGCATATTTATCACGTCCTAATAGACTAATGGGCTCCTATCTCTCTTCCCCTGTAAATGATCTCCTCTGACTGTATCAGGGCCGTTAGCCATGCTTTCTGGGCTGACACTCATGAATATGCATCTCTGGAGTGCAGCGTGTTCCCCCCAGGTCTCATTCACTTCTTGATGCAACCCAGAGTCCTCAAAAACATAATTACTAAACAATGAAGTTTGGTCCATGATCTGTTCCACAATATCTTCAGGCATTTCCATACATTTCCTGTATGTTGCTGTTGTTATATAAACCTCACAGAGTAATCGTTTGTTTTCCTTTTTCTCGAAAACCATCGGACATGTTCTAAATGTGTTTCTTTCAGTTGAATTTTAAGTGGATGTCAAGTTTTCATACCAGTTTTCTGTCAGTTTTATCAAGTTTGATATCCACTACATTTTCCTAACACTATAAATGGCAGTAACTGAACCTTCAGACTACATGTGTTGCATTTATCAATTCAATATCGAAATGTTGACAGTTGCCATTTCCAAAAAGGAAGAGAAACAACACTGGCTTTAATGTAACTTTAGTTTTAGCTGACTATTTTACCTATAATTAGCTGCTAACTTGAGCTGTTTTTAGACATGAACTCCAGAAAATATCTGGAGTTTGCCTGTCACATGTGATGGATGCACCAGGTCTGTAAATTCAGGTGAGGGGTAGTGTCTCAGTACAGCATGGAGGAGGCATGACATACGTAGAATTCCAATGTAGAAATCACACTGTTTGTGTTTACAGTAGATCAACACTGTCGTCAGCGCTTCTTGTCAAATGCTCTCCAAGTGCATCTTCCTTTTATCCTGAAATATTTGAATACGTTTTTTAGTTTTTTTCCTTTAGATTTTGCATTTGTCATGTGTTAGAAATGCCAACAACACTTTCCTGCAGTATTCTCTCATGAGCTCACTTGGACATTGTACATTCATTTTATGAGCCTTAAAGATATATTGCCTACAAGACATTGTGACAGTTTATTTGAGTATATTGAGAATATTACACTAATTTAGTTGGTGCTATATTTGGAAGCATGTTTTCCCTCTAAACACAAGTATATCAATAAACACATATTTCTAAGAATGATCTTTTCATGCATCATTTCCTGCACCTACTCCCCATCTGCAACAAGTACGGCTGATGTTACTCACTTGTTACTCGCTCTTTAGAAGTCATGTTGTACTTCCTAATCACATTTGAGTGAAAACAGTACATCAGGTTGTGTGGAAATAATGAAAATCTAATTAAATGTAGCTGCACATCTTTCACAATAGCGACAGATGTGTTCTTTTGGTGTAAACTTTAAAAGACCACGAAGTCTTGTTTTCGTTTTTTCTCTGTTTGGGTTGTTCGGAAAAAAACACATCTTCAGCACGGCCAAGAGCCTCTTACTGACATTCAGTGAATAATTGAAGTAGTCTGCAACAATGTCTGCTCGATTAGCACGTACAAAGAGTTCTCATTCTTTCCCTGCCTCTCGTTGAATGGAGAGTAATTGTTGCTCATGTGCTCCATTCCTCTTTAAATTGTGTGTTGTGCTTTTTATGCCTTTGCGCAGGCCATGAACACGATATTTCAAGAATGCCTTGAGGGAATTTCTTCAAATTTGGTATTAATATAAAACTTGGACTCAAGAAGGAACTGATTCGATTTTGGTGGTCAAAGGTCAAAGGTCAAGGTGACCTCATAAAGCACATTTTTAAGCTTGTGAATGCAATATCTTCAGAACACCTCAAGGGAATTCTCTCACATTCGGTAAAACATTCACTTTAACTTGGATTTCATTTTGGTAGCCAAAGGTCAAGGTCACTGCGGCCTCTTGAAGTATGTTTATGTTTTTCTTGAACATGATATCTAATGATCAGCCTAAGGGAATGTCTTCAAATTTGGTACAAATATTCACTCGGACTCAAAGATGAACTGACTGAGATTTTGGTGCTTGGAGGTCAAAGTCACGGTGGCTTCAGGAACATGTTTTTTGGCCTCTTGAATGTGGTATCTCAACACTGTTGTCACTTCGACGAAGGTTTTTAGATAAAGTGATTACGTTTCAGCGGTCAAAGGTCACAGTGACCTCATATATATATCTGGGGAAAAGTTTGTAGAAGTATGTACACAGAAACTGCACTGGTTGGCTGAGGCATACAATCGCAGTGCTGTTATTCTAGATTTCTTTAAGCAGTGGTTCTCAGGGGACCTTAAACGACAGCCTTGCATTGTGTAATTGTCAATCAATCAACTTGAACTTGAACTTTAAAAAGCAGACAAAATTAAATTCCAAACATGTTTTTCTATGGTAAAAAAAAGCCCTGAAAAGGACTTCAGTTTTTTTTCCTCCCCTTCTTCCTTTTCTCTGTGA
This sequence comes from Hippoglossus stenolepis, assembly GCF_022539355.2. Lineage (NCBI taxonomy): Eukaryota > Metazoa > Chordata > Actinopteri > Pleuronectiformes > Pleuronectidae > Hippoglossus > Hippoglossus stenolepis. The sequence goes on from NC_061486.1 coordinate 25,560,574, forward strand.
GATGGGAAAGAAATGGCAAGTTGGGTCGGCATGGTTTCGCACACAGCCCAGGGGGCCGTTAATCAATTAGAGCTCTTAATCTGGCCCTCAGCTCATGAACTTTGTTTTGACTCGGCCTTGGATACAGTTTTCTGCTGGCAGCACAGTAGTGGTCATTGATCAAGCATGGCAATGTGCTTTGAAACCTGCAGGGAACGTTTGAAAGAAGAAAACAGAAAGAAAGAGGTTGCAGGGGAGATTAGCATAATACCAATCTGTTGAAGTAACCAAGGCTGGATGAGCTTTGCCAAGAACAGATTAAAATGTGCATGTAGTGTTGGGGCTGTACACTGTAGTTGTCTGTGTGTTCGCTTCAAAGGTAATTTCTTTACCTGTGGACGGCTTTTTAAGGTAAACTGCAATTGAAGATGTGTGTCTGCGGCGTGTCAAGACTGACACTTCTGTTGTAGGTGAAGTGTTTCACCGACATCTCACACTCTGCGTTCTGTCTCCACAGTGAACAAACACAAGCCGTGGATTGAGACATCATACCACGGAGTGATCACTGAAAACACTGACATCGTTCTGCTGGATCCTCCTCTGGTGGCCCTGGACAAAGATGCTCCCATCCCCTATGCAGGTATAGTACATCTTAAAACTAATGGTTGTGAACCAGAGCATGGACGTAGCAGCAGAGGTAAAGGCAGAATAACTTAGACCAAGTGAAGGCAGTTCACAATTATGTAGGTGTTAATCCGCTCAGGTAAGCATAGCTGCAGGATGTACTTACACGAAGGATTTAAACCATTTATGTGATGTGGTGTGATATCACGGTGAAGGAGCTTATACTGGCTTCATGTAACATAACAGCTGCATCACAGCTTTTTTTTTTACAGTGTTGCTGCCCTGCGCTGCAACCATTTAATCCAATAATTCCCACGAAGCACACATGACATACAGGACTCATATTTCATATTTATTTGGAGTGGAAAGTGGCACAAATAAGGCCCATGGTGGCTGAGGACACTGCAGAGGAGTCAAACCGGATTAGATTCTTCCCACTTTGTGACCATTCCAGCTCATCTAAAGGGTGCCAGCTCTTGTGGGAGGACGTTAGCTGGAGGCTGTTGGCGAGCACAACCAGCCAATCTCCCGCTAGGCTGCTAATGTGGCCAAGGCCCTAGCATGGGGCTGCAGCACAGGGCTGGAGCCCACTCACCGAGGCCCTCGAGCTGGGCTGGATCGATGGATGGATGGAGAGGAAAAGCGTTTGTGTGTGTGAGCGTGCAAGCTTGCATGTGTGTATGCTTGCTAAAAGATCTTTCATTGTTTGCTATAGTGTGTGTGAGTGAGTGTGTGTGTGTGTGTGTGTGCTGTGGCATGGCCTGAGGGGACTCACTATAATGGCCACCCTACAGGGAGAAACAGAGAAAATGATGAGACAGTAAGGAGGGTAGCTGGCTGACCAGCATATGTCCTCTGGCTCTCAATAGACAGCCACACAACAAGAAACACACACAGCAGCCAGAACACATGCACTTTCTTGCTTCTTCTGGGTGAGGTAGCTGTAAGAGATTTTTTCACAAAATTAATAATAAACAAGAACATTAACATCACCGCTCTGGCCTGCAGACTCAGTCGTCTTTTCCTGCTGTATCTATCAGGTCTCATTGCCACTCTCGTGTTTCCTCTAATCACCACTTCCCACAGACTGATACAAGTGCGCCTGTGCACTCTTTTGTGTATCATGTACGCAATTTAGTGTCATGATAGCCAGAGTGATGCCTGTCACAGAAACAGGCACACTGACATCTGCCTGCCTAAGATGCTAAAAACTGACAATTATGGTGTGTATATGGTGTGTGTGTGTGTGTGTGTGTGTGTGTGTGTGTGTGTGTGTGTGTGTGTGTCTGTGTGTAAAGAAGCACTGCAGGTGTGTGATGATGAGTAAATCTATATTTTCGACTCTTTATTCTGCTGTGAAAATGAACTCCTTGTAAAAAAAACATTGCATTGGTATTTCCGTATGGCTGAGACACTCCACCATTATACAGTATAATGGTTTGATCTTGTCATTAATAGTTAGTAATCATCATTCAATCTAGGAGCCCATTGGCTGTCGTCTGACAGCAGATGCATTTCAGTCAAGGTTTTCTGCCTCTTCAGCTCCCACTACTGCGCGCAACCATAGCCTGGTCAAATGTGATTGGTCCAAATAGAAACAGAAATCAGAAGGCATATACACGCAGAATAGAGATTCATAATTGGTTAACGAGCGTTGATTGTCATTCAGAATAAAAATTCACATTGCACCAATCCGCCTCTTTTTCTCCCCCTTCCAAAACAGTGCTCCACAACCAGACAGGTACAGATCAGGCCAGCAACAGTTGTCCAGTAATTAGCTGAGGCGAATCCTGCCCTCCTCCACCAAACGACTGGGGCAAAGTGGCAGGGCCGTGCTCAGGTCGCTGTTAAGCCTCATTTATTAGGCCAGCCAGGTTTTAATTACAAGTGACGTCTGACTCACTGTGGTCATTCTGCTCAATGGGTGACGGCAAGAACAGTAAATACACAGATATTCATTTAGTAGCTCATAAAATAACCACCTGCTTCAACAGATAAAACTGTACACATTTTAGCAAGGTGATTTTTATGCACATGTACAGGATGTCCGCCAAATATTTTAGAGCTGAATATTTGTTAATATGCATGATTTGAAAACAGACTTTTTCCATCTGTGTTAACCTGAAAGCAGCTCACGATCCAGTTTAATTCAGCAGACAAATACCAATAAGCCCACCTCTTTTCCGTGCTCGTCTTTTACATCACTCCAAGCTTGTCCAGTAATCGCCTCGGACTGCTGAGCAGGGTGCGACCGTCACCACACTCACTGGTCTGGAACAACAGGAGATGTGGCTCTGCTGAGCCTGACAGCTGGCTAAGACATCGGCCACCACTGTGTCGTTACAGCAGCTCACGACTTCAAAAGCACATGGACAGCTTGTCAGAAAGAGTGAAAAGCACAGGTTTAGATATACTTATTGTTTTATGCATGAACGCATGCCTCTGTCTGACAAACTGCAGTTGTCTTCCTTTAAGAAACAAAACAGAAAATGCAAAAGGTAGGTGATACAAACAGCCATAGGCTAGAAAATAAACTTTTTGTGCACATCTTTAGCTTCTTGGTACACCTACTATTTTTATTCATGAGTTGCACGTGTTTGAACATATCTTGTCAGAAGCATATGTGTCAAGTCTTTCACAACATATAATTGTATTAGTTCACAAGTGCCTGCATGAAGTAAGTCATCAACACAGAGTTTTTCCATTTCAGTGACATGTACTGGTCCCTCCAAAACTACTGGTAAGGCCAAGCCAATCTGTACTGAAAGACAGTAGCACCGAATGTCTTCTAGCCTCTAGTTTCTCCTGTGAAGAATTTGTTGTTCAAAAGGATGAAACAACATGAAGACCAGACAGCTTTAAATGGGAGGAAAACAAGTCATTTTGTAGCTGAGAAAAGAGAGAAAATTGATCAGAGCCATTTCACAAACACTGGGCAACACCAATACAACAATTTGGAATCTCCTGAAAAAGATGGAAACTACTGTTGTACTGAGCAACAGACATTGAACAGGTCGAACAAGGAGGAAAACGGCAGCAGCTGATAAGTTGATCATTGTGAGAGCTGTGAAGAAAAACAGCAGCACTGACCGTCCTCAGGGCAGGGGCGAAGGAATCCGAATCCACCATTTGAAAAAGGTGTCGAGTTTAGATACATAGAGCCCACACCACAAGATGCAGACCACTCAGCAGCTGAAAAATAACTCTATCTTCTTCTCAATCTTGAACTCATGAGTCCACGGGTTGTCTGTACCAACGTGAAAGAAAAGACCAAAAAGAAACACATGTATCTTTTAGCCCTGTGTTTAGTTCACTTCCGGGGCATTGCCCTGCACACTCTAAACTAAGGCTGCTCTGGAGCAGGGCCAGTCAGCCTTAGGCTAAAGTTGGGGTTATCTCACTTTGGAGTGTGCCAGGGCTGTACCAGTATGACGGCCTTGGGCTAAGGGAGCTGTTAGCCCCAGGCCAAGTGCATTGTGAAAAGCCTAGGCGTAAATACCAGGAAATAAAAGCTGAAATTCTCAACTGGATTCTCATATTCATCTTTTGATCCTAAACCCAAATGTCTCTATTGTACAACAAAACTGCAGTAATTGCCCTTAGTGTTCCAATAGCTCTGCTGGAAAAATCCCAGAGTGATGATAGGTAATGGCCTTAAGTATATAGAAACAAACCTGTCATTTTACAGAGTGTGGATACTGGACTAATGGACAAAAGCAGAACCCTAGATTAGGTTTAATGGTGCTGTTTCTGAACGGTCCAGTATGAGACGCCCATCCACCGGCCCAATTACCTCAACCCTAAGCAGCAAGTGCTTTTTGAATGTTCAAACAGTCTGACAGTCACTGCCACTGACCTGGTGTGTGGAGCAGAGAAGCTAGATGGGGGTTTTAACTTGCCTCCCAAGCCTTCTGTATTTATTCTTTACACAACTATTTCCATCACTTTTGGTTTGCACAAACAAGTGTAACACCATGAATGCCCCCCCTCGACAGACTGTCCAAAAGACTGTGCTATTATCTTCACATTTAAGCAATTTGTCCTTCTATATATGATAGCAGGCTTTTCATCCCGAGTGTAAACATCAGGACAAGCAAAAGAATTCTGAGGGCAGAATGGTTGTCGCCTTACAGCAAGATTGTTTCAGGTTCAAATCCCAGCTCTGTGACTGTGTGGGTTTTCTCTTGGTTCTCCCACAGTTCAAAGACATGCAGATTGTGGGTTAGGTTTAGTGGAGACTCTTAATTGGTGTCAATGAAAGTGTGAATGGTTTGGAGGCAGTTTTTGTTGTTGTAATAATATAGGTCACTCCTAATGTACAACAGGTATTACCCAAATGTCTAATCTGTGAAGTCAAAACTATTCTGTTGTGATGCTAAGAACTAAGAACGAAGAAATGCTAAGAACATTCTGTTATTCACTTTGCCTTTTTAAGTGGCCCTGTGGGTTCTTAATTCCACAGTGTGGATAACATGTAGGTTATTAAGCTGAAGTGGCTTTTATAAAAGAGTTATACCACTTTACTGAATTGGCTTCTAAAGTGATAGGTGAAGCAAGTTTAATGGGCAAATGCTGTGCTAACCACCGTTATGTGACACAGGTTAGTTGGTTGCCAGTCACTTCCTCTTTTGTGTTGCCGGCAAAACACAGACACTGAAACCCACACATTTTCTCCTGGCATTACATACAATTCCTGTGTATATCTGTCACTTTCACTGCCCCCCAAAGCCCTGCGGCTTTTGTTTGAACGCCACGCTAAAGTCTCACCAGTGACCCGCGAACGCATTTGCTGCTCAATCTTCAGCACAGGTAGGTAAGACAGGTTCCCTAAACCTCTGTCTGCCACACACACTCATTCATGCTGCATAAATCATGTCAAACCCTCTCTGTTGTCTCGGATGTGTCGTATGCGGTTTGCCTTTTCTCCAACTCTGAATAAGGGAGCACTTACTTTTCATTTTGTGTGTGTGCTCTGACAGGCTGCAGGAATCAGCCTGCTCCTGCTCTTGTCTGGTGTCTGAGCAAACAATGTTTCTGAATTCTAATTTTACTGCATCACAAAACTGCACCTCTCAAGGCATTAATAAAAATCAATTATCTCTGACCTTGGCTTTCTTCTGCGAATCCAACAGTTTCCCAATTGCTCCAAACAGCAGGCGATATCATATAGTCATTCACTATAACACAAGGTAAATAGACATGAGTAAACATAGAGCCTGGCTAATCTAATCTAATTAATTAGCCGCTCGCTGCCTGTCTGATTGGTTAACAGATCTCAAGCTAATTATGAAAAGTATCTCATTAGCACAGTAGCAGTGAGCTCAATACAGTGGTATGTGGGAAGGAATGAACACTGCAATGCGTTTATTAGCAGGAGAGATTGGAAAGGGTTTCTTTGAAAGGTGAAATAATATGTGTGTGACTCTGAGCTGGAATTAATGTGTTAAAGAGAGAGAAATTGCATCGTGAGTAGAGAGGATAAAGGTTGAGGATACAGTCAGTGTCTCCCTTGATTCATTGTCTTACTACATTGTCAATTTTAACACATGCATGTGTTGACAAGTTAAATCAAACAGTCTGTGTTAATATGATAAAGGGAATTTCAGGACACAGCTCTGTGAATCAGTTACCTGTTGAAGTTAAGCTGTCACAGTGTTTAAACTCAGCATCCAGCAGTTAAATTCTCTCCCATTCTCCATCGTGATCGATGAATGTTAAGTCAAAAATAAACTCATCCTTTGTCAGACTGTATAAATGGAAACTACAAGTCACTTTCACAGAGGCCTGTCACAACGGAAAAATACAGATGTGAAATTAAAGAAGGAGCTTTCTGATAGAAGACCCTTTAATGCCTTTTAAAGCTTGTGAAATGAGTTTTAAAAGAAAAACTGGAGGGGCCAGGGGGCTGCTTTTAATAAGGCAACAGTTTTTTCAACAGGTACCGCCGTCTCAATTCCCTCTAAATCCCCCACTTCAAAGCTGTTGCTTTAAACCATGATTAAAAAGTAACAGATTCAAATAATTTTGCAGGAAGATAGTCTAACTGAAAAAAAAAAATAAAACTCTTTCCACCACTGTCAGATTCCTCTAATCCGTGCGTGCTATCTGTTCAGGCTTTCCTCCCACCGCAATCCAGCTCTTGCTTATTAGTCATTTTGCTTGTATTCTGACCGAGAACAAGGACTCACTTCCTCCCCTCTTTCCCTTTTTTCATCTCAGCCCAAATCATTTCCACCTGCCAGATTTCATTGCTTTCAAGGTTGAGAGTGACGTCCTCTCTCCTCCCCAAGACTCAACCAGCCCACAGCAGATGCATCATTTTCTCACATAGTCGACAGCTTGTTCTCTTTGGAATATTTCAATTAAATGATGTCCATTTTTATTTTACATTGTTTGAGGCGCCAATTGTAAACAAATCATAGATTAAATTGAACTCAAGCACAATTTTAATCAGCGATGATGTTAATTCACACAAATTTATTTCAGATTTTGAGCTGAAGAGCACAGGCGGCGTAATGACGGTGCTGCTTCTGGCATTCTGAGTGCTTTAGTCTTTGGCTTCAAGACAATGGAGCCATCACTTTGCTATTGTTCACATACTCATTTATTAATGAAGTACTGAAATACAATCTGCCTCCTCACTGAACCACACAGATGAGGGAAATAGTCTTTGTAATGAGATTTCTTTTTTTTTTTTCAGGCTTTTTAGCTTTTTGTCTTTTGATGAGTTACAGAACTGGCAGAGGGGAGCAAGAGGAGTCAGCGCCATGTCTTCCTCCTTTGTTCTTTCAAAGGGAAGCGAAAAGGAACACATGTAAGGCTCTCCTGAATGTCATTAAGCAGAATTTCCAGTCAACTGCCGACTCATCCCACGGAGAAGCAGCGATGCCTGACTGTTGTAGCTGCTTTCTAACTGAGGCATTCGTTACTGCTGAAGTGTTTCATCATACATGTATTTACTTATCTGGATTCTTCTTCTTCTTCCTCTTCCTCTTCTTCCTTGTACGGTTTATTGGCGGGTGGCAACCAACATCAAGGTGCATTACCGTCATCTACTGGACCTACTTCTTCTTCCTCCTTCTTACAGAGTCCCCCTATAGTTCCCTGTTGTCTTCTTTTGCAGAATTTCAGTTTTTCAAGGAATATTTGGTGGTATTAATTTAACAGATCAGAACTTTGATCTTACACATGTTCAATTGTTCAAAGGCTCTTTCTTATAGTTGTTAGACTCGACCATTAGTACCAGACCATATACAATTGCTCACAATTACATTTCTGTTTTATAGTTCTAAGCATTGCATTCAGAAATATAATTAGATGATGATATATCGAGTAATATATGTCAGATGTCACCTAAATTGATCACATTGAAAGCTTTTAAGTCTTTTCTGTGGCTACTGAGCTAATAGTTACGTTAGCTAATGCCACAGATGGGCAGAACAAGCTGCTGCTGAGCTCTGAAACTTCCTTATGATCCACATGACTAAGATATAATTGGGATATGCTTAAATGTGTACCCATTCTGCAATAGGCTGATGACCTGTCTCGGGTGCAGCTGTGGCTCAGGAGGTAGAGAGGCAAGTTCACTAACCAGAAGGTGGTTGGTTTGATCCCCGACTCCTCTGTGTCCTCGGGCAAGATACTGGACCCCAAGTGACCTGTACTGTAAAGCACTTTGATTGGTGATGATTTATCACTCTGTCTTGAAAGATACAAACCAACGTATCCTCCAACCATCAAAACTGCAGGGTAATGTTTCTCTAACAATTAACATATTTGATGCCAGTTACCTGTGGCTCCAGCCAAACAAGGTATCTGTGCATCTGTGGAATACACCTCTATTCTGTGAATTACCACAGAGTACAATTTTTATGCAAGTGGGACCATTTAGGTTTTTAATGTTGCTTGTCACAGCAGTTTGGGTGTGAAACTACCCAACACATGCATGCTGCTTACATCAGTACATCTATCTGCATTTCTTTGAGTAACACAGCACGTGTGTGTGTGTGTTTGTTGAGGATTAGTATTCAAGCATCAAGGCATCCAATTAAACTGCCAGCAAACTGTCATGAGTGCTTCTCCTGGGAGGCAAACATAAATCTGCTCTGAGTCGTCACACTCTGACGGAGAAGGAAGTTGTTTCAAAGTCTTCCCACTGAAGTTCAACTCTTGAAGAAGTACTCAACGAGACCCATCGTTTATTAGCAGTTTGTCAATATCACATCAATCACCTGACACCTCATCACTGCTGCACTTTAAAGAGTTCAACTCCGCTTTTGATATATAACTTACATTTCGAGGTTCCTCTTGTGCAACCTTGAATTCTTGTGTTTTTTATTGCGGTATCTCTGATCTGGCAACCAGGCCTATCTCCAAATCACCCTGTCTGACCTCCATTTTTCTTTAAAATTCGACAGCTTCCTGTTGTCTCCTTAGCCACATGAGAGACTAGTGAAGGACACAAAGGCATTTCACACAAAACTGAACCAAGGTCTGAACCAAGGTTCATGTCTTTGTTACATTGATAACATCATCATCATCCCCTATGTGGGCTGTGTCGACCTATAATTGACATTGATCGGTTTTTAAACGGTTGTTGTCAATTTGGCCAAATGTATTTCCAATGAGTTTTGGAAAAGTACATTTAAAATTTTTATTCTTTCCGTTTGAAGGGAAAGGAAAGGCACCTTTCACACCTGTTATTTTTTGGTTCACACTAATATCAGATACATATACTGCGGAGGCTTACTTCTACAGCTTTCAGCCAGGAGGAGATCTTGGATCATAGAATGTTTCGGCCATTATCACTATACATCCTAACCTGAGGAAGGCCCTGCCGGGATCGATCGAGTCCCAGGGTGTCACATTGCCATTCAGGTTTTGTAGAATAGCAGGTTTAAAGGCTTTTTGAATTTAGAAATTATACTCTCTGGTTCTCATTTTCCTTGTACTTTATACGGCTTGTTTAATGTATTTAGGATAGTGAATCTATACCGGGATTAATATTTAGCTTGTGATATAAAGTACTCCTGAAAGTGATCGGCGCTGACTGGTTGCCATCACCGCTAGATAGCTGTAGTCGGGCAAATCAGGATCGCAGCCCAGACCTCTTGATAGCTTCAAGACACAGATGCAGTATCCCTCTTTTCCTTCTTCTTCTTCTTTGTGAGGGTTATTGGCGGGTGGCAACCAACTTCAAGGTGCATTACCGCCATCTACTGTGTTGGTGCACCATTCCTGGAGGTACTGCAATACCAGGTCGGTGCGTTGCGTGGACAGAGCAAGCCCCTATCCTGACTCCCTGTTCCAAAAATCGATTTAATATATGGTGTCCAGTAGGGGACGTGTCTTCTTCTCTTCTTCTCCATCTTGAAGCAGTGGTCAAAAGTCTGAAGGTCCTGACCAAACAAGGTGAAAGCCCCTACACACATGGAAAACTTCAGTTGAATTGCTGTAGATACAAATACACATATAGGCTGTAGACCTTTGTCAAGAGACAGGGACAAGTCAAAGCTTTTACCACAGCAGCACATAGTCTCCCTCCACCCCTTCAGTTACCTTGGTAGTGATTTATTAATCCCTCACTCTTTCATTCCCTTTAGACTTTTATTAAATGGGTACAATTTTCATACAAGGGCAAGAAATTGTCTGTCACACTGAATAAATATGCAGTGAACTGCTGTTATTAAACATCACCCGGCAGAGCATGGAGAAATAAAAGAAAATTTCCTTTTGATGGAAACATAACAGACAGTCAGAGCTTTAAATTTAATACTAATCCCGCGCCCACATCCATGTAGTTAATTCCTGGATTGCCTTGGACCTGTAGCTGTGTTCCACAGCACAGAGGTTATTAAAACATCATTCCTCCAAATGTCTCGCAGCTTTAATCACCTGACAGTGAGATCACCACAGAAATCATCTGTTCCCTTCTCCTCTATTATATATTGAACGGATAGTACTAATTTTTCAAAGTGAGATGAGGTATTTGGGGATTTAGGCATCCACGTCTACAGGGAATTTGCAGGTATGCTGGCAATCAGGCGCCCGCTTTAGCCTCATCAGGCTCGGCTTCATTCCTCCGCTCTGGTGTTTTATCTATTTTTCTCTACATGTCATTATGGCTAATACGATTTCCACATGTTCACTCAATTAACTGCGAAAAGGCTGGATGGGTGGGTGAGTAGAGAAGTGGGTGGGCGCACCGGGAGAAAAATAATTGCTTAAGAAAGTAAATACTAAATTATGACTAATTGCAAAACATCAAGAAAGTTCCTTTAATAGAACGTGATTTAACAATCCTTCATCATAATTGATGACATGTGGAGTGACTGTGTTTTTGTGTTAAAATATGACTTTACATAGCTTGTGGAGGTGGAAGTTATATAAATAAGGCAGGTTTTTCCTTTCTGCATTAAGATGAAATACACACACCGACTTCATGCTTAGCACTCTTGCTCAGTAATTGATGGAGGTCCTCGAGCAAACTTTGGAAAAAAATGGATGTTTTAAATAAACAACGATTATACAAAAACATGACCACAAAACATTCAAGATAATTAATGGCCTTCGATCATCCGAGATGACAGACAATATCCATGAGGCAGCACATCAAGGTCACTTACCTGCAAGGAGAACACATTGAATGCATTAGGTTTATATTACATGAGCTGGTTTCGCATTTGGTCCCTCTCCTCGTGAAAGACGGTGTGTTGCTGTGGTGGCTGTCTTCAGACACTCATGCGCGTTTGCTCTCAGTCTTCACGAACAATGACAGTACATGTTTGCTTTGCAGAGAAAACGTGGCTGAGTTTTGAGTGCAGAACAAAATATAATTATATGATTGGGGGGGCCCCGCAGTCATACAGGTTTTAAAAGGTACAAACAAGACGAGAGCATGAGTTTTGAAGGGTCTGACGGAGATGGGGGTAATTGGGTATAGAGAGAGAAAAGAGGAATGAGGCAGAGAATGAAAATGACAAGAGCTCTTCCATCTGGTATATATATTCTTGTAAATGGTATGTCGCAGGAGCCTACGGTGAGACGCTTGCAAAATTACTGAAAATTAAGTGTACAAGATTGGGCACCAAAATCCAATCTGTTTCCAGCCTCAGTCATTTTGTAAAGTTGACGACGCCTCGGAACTTGTGACAGTCCAATTAAGGACATTTGCATATCGGGAGGCTTAAATTATTGTCATCCGCTGGAGCATAAAATGGAGGTGCAACTCATGAGGAGATAGTGTTGATCTGTACTCGTATAGACTATGGAGAAGTATGTGTGGCGAGTGAGGGAAAAAAAGGAAAAGAGCGGATCTTACAGCTTACATTGTGTAAATATTCCCTATTCTCATTCCGCCCACTCATCTGTCTTCCTTCTATTGTCAACTGCTATTTTACTCTTCTAATACTTTCATCCCCTGTTTCATTTAATGTCTCTTTCTTTTCTCTGGAAGCTTCCTGTCTTTTCTTGCTCTTTAATCCCTCCATCTCAACCCCGTGCTTTCTCTAGACACACTTGTGCTTTTTTTTTCTCCATTTAACAGGTATGAACATTTTATCGGCAGGGGTGTGGATTGTAGTTATAAAATGCTCCATTACCAAGAGTAAAGGTAGATCTTTTTCAGCCTCACACAGTGAACTCGTTCCATTGTGCTGCATGAAACCAGCCTTTTATCTTTCTCGCTCTTCCCCTTATCTTTGCCCCGGGCATGTGTGTGGTGTTGGCCTTACGTCATGAGGCACAGCCAACAGGAGGTAGAGCCCATGTAAGGGTGTCTGTCAGGTGAGAGACGGAGGCAAGCTCTTACATGGTGTGACTGCAGGCTGTACATACAGGTCACATTACATCGTTTCTTCTCCGTCTGCTTCTCCTTGGGTTTACATCAGCCCCATTCTGCCCCGACTTCTATCTTTTGTACTTATGTGTCAGGGGGGGGTTGAAATTACATACATATTACTCTCACTGTGTGAATTGTTGCATTGTGGCTGTTTGAATTGCCTTAAAAGAGATGAAGGAATATCACTGTACGCCATTTTGTAGTGATGACCCAGGAGTCCCACAGGTTGTGCTGCCTGTTACTGTTTTAAAAATGCCCAAACGCCTCTGACCCAGCAACTTACTCAATAAATGGTTTTGTAAAAATTGTTCAATCACACATTAGACGTTAAGTTTTTGACAGTTTTTTTTGGGGCATTTTTTTTGCAGGGAAATATCTGTTTCGATGAAAGACATCCTCACATGCAGCTGTTCCCCTGGCACTCTTTTGCTGGGACACTGTAGCTGCACCCTGGGCTTAGTGCTTCCCAGGATGATTGTGGATTCAAAGAAGTACAAACAATCCAGTGTTTTTTTCCCCCTATAGCAGCTGGTGGTGCTTGAAGGAAGGATTTGATTGATGTATGATTCATACATGATGGTGATTCATCACTAATTCACTTTAATAAAGATACCAGCTTGCGTGCTATTTTTGCAATCACCATAGAGACCTGGCGACACGATATTTTAAACTCAAAGATCACAAAAAACTTTCTTGATACCACCTGTCGGGAATGGTAACTGGACTATTGTGTTTTTCCAGTCGTATTGACCACTCACAGCACTTTACAGTACAAGTCACATTCACCCATTCACACACACATTCATACAGTGCATCTGTTCACATCGCTTTTTCTATCCCACACTGCGGGCACAGCCGTCAGAGGCAATTTTCGGGTTCAGTATCGTGCCCAAGGTCACTTTGGCCTGCGGAGCTGGGGATCAATCCACCGACCTTCTGGTTAGTGGACGACACGCTCTGCCTCAGAGCCGTAAAATAAAACAGTAGAAATACAAAATTTCCCACTCAGTCTGTGCACCAAATCTGCATTTTGAATTCCTCTTTTTTGTAATTAGCATACCGATGTGTCCAAAAATAGAACAAGGCAGATTACTCTCGCAAACCTCACCTGCTCCTCTGACCCGGGCTAACTTGACCAGAGAAGACCTGTAACACATTTGTTAGGAATGGAGTTTGAAAACACATGGTTAGTTACCTCTGCTCAGCACACTTATCACTTATCGAACATCATTCACCGGAGGTTTTTAATACCTGTGTGGAGCTTCAACTGACAAACATCTGAAGCACTCACTATTGCAAAGGCATGAGTATTCCACAGTTTGGATTTGTAAAACACTGCATCTCTATCTTTGTGTCTTTCTTTGTCAGCTATAAAGTGTCTTACAGTTCTTACAGAAATAGTAACAGAAAATAGTCTTTCCCCCCCTCTCTCTCTCTCTCTCTCTCTCTCTCTCTCTCATCTCTCTCCATCCCACCGCTCTCCACGTCTCGGTGGTGCTGAATGACACACAGCAGGCATCAGCAGCTACTTTTCATCTGTTTACTTATTCTCGTTTTACATATTTTGTATTAATATGCACAATATAGAATAAAAGTGAAAACAAGTGCTTCATAAATATTGCATCTGTTGTTTCTGGACATGTTAATAAAAGGGACCTATTCTGAAAGCCACAGAGAGGGAAAGAGAGACAGTTAAAAGTCGGAGGTTTGTGGGTCGGGTTCGGTTTAATAATACATATTTTTGGATGGCTGGATGGTGCAGATTGGCTCTTAGAGCCGGACGGTGGCTACAGGTAAAAAAAAAACACTACCATATTGTATAATGATGATGGTATGTTCTTCAATATAAATTCGTAAAGAGAGAAAAAATACTTGACCACGTTTTTTCATTGGGGCGTAAACATGCTTTTACTGTTTGAACAGTTCAGTACGTAGCTTTTGTGGCAGTAGACCAGATGCAGTAGCCAATCTTAGTCTCCTCCACACTTTAAGTTATTTATGTCCACAGTGACTCACAGGTTGCTGCAAGTTTACTGCATCAAAGGTGAAGTCGAGTGCACGACCGCACAGTACTCGCCTTCAGGGGCACTGATGTTATCAATTTTCTGCTTCATCACATGCCCATTATTTTATCAGCGGTACACAAAGGTGGCCTTTCATCCACTGACATATTGTTTTCCAGTATTCTAGAGTGTTTTATCTTCAAACTCTTAAATCTTTAAAGTTTATACAGTTACACACCATGCCATTGACATTTTTGGAGCGTCATAAATGTGCACTTAATCTTTGTTAAGTTGCAGTTCAGGTACCCTAAATTAACTCAAACCACAGTCCTTGCTCACCTATAGCCCAGGGTTTTAGTGGCCTAACTCCAAACTTATGTTCACCCAAACCACTATTTAGAAAACCTTTCCCCTTTCTGTCATGAACCTAGAGCAGAGACACAATGCTTGTCTCTATTTTTGCAGAATTGTGTGTGTTTGTCTGGCAGTAGCACTGGATAAGCGACACAGCTGTAACATATTATGGATCCATTCAATTTGTCATGTAACACCTTACATTGGGTGGTATTGGGATGTATCTTACAAATGATGCTCAACAAAAATGCTTCCAAAACATCAGTGAACATGTGGTTTATTGAGTCGGCACCTCGAAATCAGAGCACAAGAGCCTCCAGCCAGAGAAAAATATTTTGTAGAAGAGACAAACATTTCCTCCATTCTACTGTCAGTCAGCATACATCGTGGTCAGTACTGTAGATTATGAAATACATTTCACTGAAGAAAAGTGGATTAATCAAAATTGTCTCCTGTACAGTAACCTGTCTATCTGTCAAGCAGCCAAGAGGGTGGCCAGTCGAACCACTTGACATGATTAACTCAGTTGTCACTTTAAATCTACACCCTCCACTAATCTTATCACATTTAGGTCAGGTCCTCAGTAATGGCGAGCCTGGCAAGCTTTGGCTCAAAGGGGCACTGAGATGATGTAGAGCTGACTGAGTTTGTGCCAGAATAACATACATTAACATATGAAGGAGAAACACTCAGATAAAGAGGTGGAGAGTTTGGGGTGGAGGAGGAAGTTCTGCAATATACAGTATTCTCGCCAGTGCCATGTCCCAATGACTGCATGCAATTTACTCACTACTTAATGTCAGAGCAGTGGCCACACTGGATGAGCATATTACAGGATGCTGTCAGTTTGCGTCTTTGCATTTGCCCTGGGAGTGAATGCTGATTGTATCCATCCCAATAACAGACATGAGCTCGATGTTAGAGGGTGTTAGAGGGTTTTGACTTGTAGAAAAGGAGCTAAAATGTTCATCCAACATGGAGTGTTTGATACCATGAATGAATCTTGAATGAATATTTGCCTCTTAAGACCTTCCCTCAAGGAAGGTGAAGAGGAACTGCCAGCATGATTACTCTTAAATAATAAATTACTATAAGGCAACTTAAATGAATCCTGTCTGTAACCTGGCACCTGTTTTAGGGCTCCCTTATGCTTCAGAGTACTTTCAGATCATTTTACAGCAGTCGCATGTCACGTTTTACATAATCATATGGATGGGATGTTTGTTGCTTGGCACATAGAATTATTCATCTTCTGATCACAGGGTTGTTGGTGTGAATCCCGATCTCCTTTAGCCCAAATGCAGAGCTGTTCTTGAGTGTGACACCAAACCCCGACTAGCTCCCAGTTGTCAGGCCTTGCATGGTAGCACGCTGACACTTTTTTGACATTGGGATAGAGAAGGCTGCTTCCAACAATTTCAGTAGCTGTCCAAAGCTGACAATCCAACCAGCATGCCCATTTCATGCACCGATTGGTGTGCAGACTTTAGGAAGTATGTCGGATTTGAACTTCCCTCAAAGCTCTCTTATTTTTTCTTCAACAAAAAACTACCTTTGGATTCAACACTACAAATCTCTTAAAGGCGAGACTGTCCAAAAGTCTGCATGCTTTTCCCCATGAATACTATTCATTGCCTGAGGCTTTTAAGATGGCATTTTGGAACAGGTATAAAAAGTTAGGACTTCAGACATGGTTGATGATACATTACAAAATCTAGATTGAAAGAATACTTGAGCAACCCTTTTGGTACGTTGAGAGAACAGCCGAGAATCAGAGTCAAAGCTTGCTCTCTTTTGTCTGAAGCCTGACACATGCTCTGTGACATTGTGTGCAGACTTAATGCATCTGCCAAGACACTTTGACTTAGAGCTTATTACTTTTGACAAATTAAAATGCCTGGAAAATATTAC
This sequence comes from Hippoglossus stenolepis, assembly GCF_022539355.2. NCBI lineage: Eukaryota > Metazoa > Chordata > Actinopteri > Pleuronectiformes > Pleuronectidae > Hippoglossus > Hippoglossus stenolepis. The sequence continues at coordinate 25,577,284 of NC_061486.1, forward strand.
TTCAGCTTCAAAAAGAACAAATACAAATTAGAAAACTTTTCTCGTTGACCCTGTCTTGCAAGATATCCCTCTGCGCGCATTTAATGATTTTACAAATAAGACTGCAGACACACACAATGTGAGATTGAGATTTCGGACGCGTCCACATTAGCCTCTCAGCCTGTGTGAGTTACAGTTAACCCATAACCCCCTTCTCTGTTTCACTATGCAAAACCACATTGCCACAGCCTTAATCAGACTCATTTACAGGGTTGGCCAGCTCTTGATAAGTAATTGTCAAGTGTCTGAGGATTTTATCTTGTGCATTTAATCACAGGCTTGCGCTTTACAGCCCGGATCCTCCTTTACCACTCAGCCCCCTCCCAAATAAAAGGGATGGCTCATTTTCAAGGAGGGCCTTGTGGCTTATCAGACGTGATATGCTGTCTTCACTTCCCCTCAGGCCTGTAAACTGGATGCATTAGTAATGAATCACTCTGTAACCATACCCAAGTGGACAACAATTTGTCCATCCCTATCTGCCAGCTCGGTCTCTTCACAACCCTTATGTGATACCTAAGGGATTTCAGGAAGAGACCATTCCCTTATTGAAAATGGGAGTGGGCTGCTCATACTTTATCGTCAGGGAGGATAAGAGCCATCTTTATAACATATGTGTGTCAGACGTGCCACATAATCCTGCCCATCAGCATTATTGTAGTTTATTAGGGTAGCACCTGAGGTGACAGCTGAACAATTGTGTTTTACTTCTGCTGTTGCCAGATACTGTCATTTTCATCTCCTAGCTCTTACCTGTCATTTTCACCCTGCCCGATCCCCTTTGAGATAGTGACAGTTACACACAGACTGTGCAATATGGAAAAGACTCACTGCAGTGCGCTCCTTCATTGGAGCTGTCATACTTCATTGAAATGAAAAGCCAGTGGAAAGCGTAAGAGGCAGAACCAAAAAAAGAATAAGGAGGTAAAAATGTACGAGTGAGAGAAATGAAGGGTTTGGGCGTTTATCATCATCCACTTGACACACAGGAGGTGACAAGCGATGGTGATAAAACAGTTGTGGAAAGTGATAAATGGGGCTGGGGTGTAAACTTTAATGGCCCAACCTTGGATGGGAGCAAATTGCCAATATTTAATTAACTGTAATGTGATCAATCAGAGTGTTAAAGGATAGAGCTGTTCCGGTGGGACACTCTGCCAGCCGCACTCATCCTATAGCTTATTTAGCCTTGAGAAAGCTCAATGGAAATGCAGCAATCAACAAAAGTGGCTGTGGGTGGTGTCTGGAAGATCTCATTGTCACTGCACTGACAACAGCAGTATGTTTTCTTTCTAAATCATCCTTGATGTTCTGCCACTCACTACTGGTTTCAGGCCTGCGTCACACCGGGGATGTGCTTTGCCCGGAGCATCCATGAGAACAATCTGCACGGTAGTGAGACTATGGTTATTTTTTATTTTTAAACAAAGTGTCCTGCTTCAATCATTCAGTCAACCACCTAAAGTTGAGTTGATTATTGTGTGAATGCAAAAAATGTATACAGGTGATATTTGGTGTCTCTGTTGTTGTCACTCCACACAACAATACGCCAAACTCAGAGCAGGAGGGACTACGGAGTGTCAATCAACACTCCCCTAGGGAACTTAGACTCAGAGTCCACAGGCGGATGCTGGGGGAGAGATGGAGTTTATTAAATGTTCTGTGAAATACTTTGATATCTTTGGATGTGGAGTTATCGTAGCTGATCTTCAACATTTTGGTGATGCTGATTATATAATTTGTTTCATATTAATAAGGCTGATGCATCATTCTAATTCTGCTTTATATAGTTTTGCTTTATAGATTTGTATATAATGTTTGGACATAAAGTTTCATTGAAATAATTTCAATTTTATATTTCTTGTGTGGATTCATAGTTGTTCAAAAAGTTTTAAAAAGCAATAAAAAAATCTGAAAAAGTGATTAAAATCCATGAAATAAGCTGTAAAAAAGGCAACATTGATAAAAATGTAAAATGTGTCGGTATGAAGTGTTTTTTGGTTTTATGTTTTGTGTGCTTTGTGTGGGAATTTAATGTCCCATGACCAGATTTAGAGACTGATGTACTGAGGCATTGTGGGTCAGAGACGGCGTTGATACAGAGAACATTTGAGCAGCCCCACAAATTTGACAAAGAGGCTTACAGAATAAATGTCTTTGATAAGTTTTGTATTGATTATAATGTAAAGGGTCTTTGAATGGACAATCTGATACTTTTAGTGTTTTAACTTGAGTTCTGTTATTTTCTGCTGTTGTCACTGGACACAAGATGAAGAGACTTCAAAACGAAAGGGCAATGCACTTCTTTAACTTGTGTTTATTTTTCTCATGTAGTTTTCACAGTTTCAAATAAGGAAAAAGACCCAAAAAAATGAATCATCAAAGTCTTGTCATTATTTAATTGGACTTGTGTGGTTACAGTTGTATATAGGGAGACAATTTAAATAAGTAAAGGCCTGAAACCTTTTAAATGCTCATTGTGTTTCTCAGAGCGTCTGCCAAATCAAATCAAACACCCACAGGATAAAAAAGGAAAATAAACACAAGAAACTGTGATTAATTTAAATAAAACTAACAACTCACAGTAACATCATGAAAAAAGTTGCTCCTTGGTACAACCAACCTGAGCTTCGCCAAAGATGCTTCTATTTTACAGATAGCACCTTCACATATTTTCAGATAAACCTATTTGATCTATTTTCTTAGTTTTTCATTAAGGTTATACTTTGCTGTACAAGTGTGCTCTTGTAATTCACAACAGATTCTTATTCTTTCAACCAGAATTGTGAAATGGATAAATTAATAAATAGACTGGAATCTTAAGCAGAGACGTTATTTTTCTGGACCTTGGATGTAGATCCCAGTGATGCCCACCATGCTGCCTGTCAAAAATATATTCCATCACTAAAATGGCACATTAAGCTGCAGAGGAAGATAGACAACGGTCAGGCCGAGTGAAAATGAACTGCAAATTGACAGCATCTATTATCCAAAGCCCCATTTTCTACTTGACCTTTATAACTCCACACCAGAAAATATGGGTCCCCATGCTTTGCATTTGGTTCAGTTCCCAACAAGCAGTGAGACACTGAGGGGAGAACACTGTGACAAAAAATATATGAATGGGCTAATAAAAGACCGGCTGATTAAATTAAGAAGGTAAATGGATTCCTGCATGTGTAATAAAATAAAGCTGTATTGGGTATAATGAAATTGTCTGAGCAAGATTTAGTTTCTTCGCTGCTCGTGACTTCCCTGTTAGAGCTGAAAGCCAGAGGAGGCTTACAGTGACAGGCAGAATTAGAAATTGGGAACAACTCAGGTCGTTCGTAAAATGGAATGAGACACACAGGTTTGTTTGCCACTGAGCTCTCAGGCACTCTAATAGCTTTTTATTCAGGTTTCCTTCTTCAAATCTATACGGATTAAATCATGCTCATGTATGGTAATGCACTGGCATTGTTCACGCTTGCCAGAATGAACAGAACTACAGGAGCGAATAGATTGAAAGCATAGAAAATTAAATAGAGTAAACTTAAATGATGACTAAATTTCAGTAAAAGTGCCACCATGTAAACACATGTAAAATATTCCGCATTTTATATCCTGCTTATTGTAATAACTTGAATAAAATGTGGGTAAATTCATTGCTCATGTGCATCACAACACTGACAATGAGAGATCTGTTCTGTGGCACTAAAATATGTCTCTATTTGTATTAAAGTTATATAGAGAGTTAATACTACTTCTTCTGCTGCTACTACTACTATTGTTAATATTGTGACTGTTATTATAATTAATATTATTATGAGTATAATTATTATTACTAGTTGTAGTAAGTTTTATTTATATTGCGTTTTTAACTTTCAATTGATGTAGACGTGGCCAGTCTCCCATAAAGAGATAAAGCTAACTTTATTTGGGAGATTGCCTTTTTTCACACCCCATCTCACCCTGATGCTGTTAGTCATTTTCTGGCAGTCAGACATATCTGATTAGTTTTGATAAGGTAACTACTTGATTAGTTTCATTATCTTCAGTCGTAATTGCCCTTTGGTGTGAACGTGAGCGTGAAGTTGTTTGACTCAGCCCTGTGAGAGATGCCGACCTGTGCAGGCTGTACCTTTGCCTCCAGCTACCTTCAAGGATAAGAGGTATAGCTAATGGATGGTTGGGTGGATGAATAGTTCAGCTGGCCACCTAAGGTGGAGGGCAGAGAGTCAGTATTTTATGTGTAATCTCTGCTTGTCACTCTCCACAAGAAAACAGCGAGCTAAGTGCAGCAAGGATCGGGGAGTGACGATCGTTACCTCCCCCGGGCGACTAAGACTCAGAGCCCATAGGTGGTTACCAGGGTGGAAATGGGGCTTATGAAATGCTGTCTCTGCAGTTGGAGTAGCAGCAGTCATGACAGCAAGTAAATGCAGCTGTTACAGTACTCAGATAAGCAGCGCTGCAGCTGCCATGGAACAGCAAACCACTGAACAGAGGACAAGCAGCTTCTGTTACAACAACTGGAGTAGGTACTCTATGTAAGAGTAGCAGTGGTCCTGTCGTCTGTCCGACCCATCCCAAAGGTTTGCTTTATACAAATATGCTGTTATACAGCAGTGCTCACCAACCTTTTCAAGCCCAAGGTCACATTTTAATACCAAATGTTAGCTGAGATCTACCAAGGTTCAATGGAGGAGCATAAATATACACAAAGAAAGGCAGTTAGTGCAACTTTATCTATTCAATGCACAATATTCACCTTAATATCAATTCATATTTACAGAATCTGTTCAATGCACAATATTTATCTTCTCAGTTCAACAATACGTCCTGCAGAGGAGTTGCTACTGCCAGCACAAAGTTTTTGCATAGGCCTTGCCTTGAAAATGGCCATAAATAAAGAAATTTCCTTGTATAAAAAATAGTGTATGATATACAGCATGTGGGGCCATCTGTAGCCTGTCAACCTTTATCATCTAAAATACATTTTGAAAGTAACCTCTTGTGTCTTTGCCATGAAACTTAGTGTAGGACTTACTGATTGGGTTTTCTCATTAGTTCCTGCCTCTTTTCTTCTTTTCCTGTGAGAGATTTGGTCTCTGTGGTTTGTGCTTTTTAAACGTCTCTGTCAGTCTACAGTGCAGCCGCAGTTTTATACTGTCGACTGGGGGACTTTTAGTGCAGCTCACCTCAGGGCCTTACTTCAACCTTAATGACCCAATAACTTACACACACACACACACACTCATGCAAACACACGCACACTCTTTATACACACATACCCACACTTCCACCACCAAAACAAGTGATTCATCAGTACTGATTTATTCCCTGTGGGAGTATGTGTTAATTGCAGCCGACTAATCGATAACTTCCACTAAGCGATGGCTCGAAGCTATGTATGTTTGCGTGCTACCGTGTGTGCATGTACCCACCTCTGTGTGTGTGAAGCCCCTTGGGAATAAGTCGAGTCTTTGCACCTGCATGATGGATGGTGTGAGTGTTTTAGCCATCAGCAGTGTTTTACAGGCTGTGAGTGGTCGTCTTTCTGAGCTGACCCTGTGACAGGCAGCCTGGAGCCGAGCCAGCAGCTGGCGGGCAGGGACACTGCTGGACTTAGGACAGCGAGAGCAGTCAGGAGTGTACCTGCAGTAGTAATGAAAGAAACGTCCTCTCTGTCTTGCACTGTGCATTGTCTGTCACTTGAATAACATGTTTTAGTGTTCGGATGTTGGTTCAGAGTCAAGGTTTTAGGGTGAAAGAGATTTAGGCCAAGGTTGGAGCACTGTGGGTTTCTGAAGGCTGATATTTTTAGTCATGCTAGTAGCATGGCTTTAGGAGTAGCAGGCAGCATGGTAACACACTTCAGCACAGCACCAATATTAGAGCTAAGTCTTCAAATCAGTTCATCTTTCTGAAACTATGAGTTAGAAAGTATAATTTATCCAGATTTACCAGCAGTGTCAAGCAGAAAGACGGTGAAACTGCGGTGACTCCCTGTCTTTGAATCCAACCTGCAGTCTCATTGTCCATTCCTGGATTATTTATATGCTTTAGTCCATAAGGATCCACTGATCAAAATAATCAAAAGTGTTTTGCATAAAACTATTCCATGTTGTGAATACTGTTGTAAAATCCATTGCAAACTGTCTGGCATCATATTCTTCTTCACTTCCTGCAAAATGAAACTGGAACAATCACATCCCTGGACAATTGCTTGCCAGCTTGTTTACCAGAGATTGGAGGCCCCCTGCTGAAAACTATCTTGCATGAAAAATATAATTATTTTAAAAATGGAAATGTATTTGAGGCAAAATATCAATTTTGATTCTATGGTTGAATCTGTTGGTTTTGTTTCTGGCCTTCTTTTTGTTTCTTTCCACTTTTCCATCTGTGCTGTCTGACTGACTGATTAAATTTAAAACCCTGGAAAGAAAAAAAAGGTAAACCCCTGAGATAACTGTGGCCTTGAGCCTGCTGGAAAAGCCTGGGGCAATGAAGTTTGGTCCCACCCACTATAAATCAAAATGTGATTGGTAAATTCACCTGTCTAAACAAACACCCAGTTGTAGGGACTTCAGCCCTTCTGTCCTGGTAATGGAGTCCTAACCAATTAAAGAGCCAATCTAAATTTGTCTCTGCCTAGACAAAAAGGAAAATAAAATCTGATTGGACATCTCTACTTCCATGGCTGTAGGACAGCAACCCTTTGGTTTCTGGGGAAACTGAAGAGAAAATAACAGTTAATAAATAAATGAAAGAGATTAGATATAAAATCTGAAATATGTTTGGCCTTCTCTGAAGGTCTACAGGGCCCTATGGGTTCCCCCCTGCTAACACGCTAAACTAATACAGTATGCATGTTAAACATAAGTACAACCACATATTTCTTCTTCTTTGTTCGGTTTATTGGCGGGTGGCAACCAATGTCAAGGTGCATTACCGCCATCTACTGTATATAACGCATCCTGCTTCATTGTTTTTCTTACCTGCTCGGTCACGCTTCTCTTTCCCTTGTCATAACTACAAACCCCCAAACCCACCTTGGTGCTCCTCTTGCAAGGTGCATTACCGCCAACCATTCACCGTGGTAACTTCTTCTTCTTCAGTTCGGTGGCAACCAATGCCAAGGCACAGCATCGCCAACTACTGGATCTACTTGGTAACTTCTTCTTCCTCTTTGTTTGGTCCACTGGTGGGTGGCCAGTAAATATATATATAATATATATATATATAAATATATATATATATATATATATTATATGTATATATAGATATAAATAGACCGCTAGTGTAACTGTAGTCAAATGTCTGTCTGTTTCATTACAGCTCAGTTTGTCAATAAAGCTTTTCTCATAATTTTGGCCATTTTTTAAATCAGTAATAATAATAAAATCATTATACTCAGAAATTTGCTGTGATCAGTGATAAACTGCCCAGTAGTGTAGTTGTGCATTCTGATGCAATGAGGCATTGTTAACAGCATCACTGGTTTGCTGACTTTCTGTTTTACTCCTACACAAAGTGCTTTAGATCATTTCCTGGTAAATGATTCCACATGTTTCCTGTTTCAAGCAGTTACTGTGGTGTAGACAGTGTTATCATGGCCGACACACATGACGGTCGTTCATCCAACAAAATGCTGCTGAGATTAACTAGTTCTAAATTGCATGTGCATTATAACAGATTGCACGATTGGTTTGTGGGCGTTTTGCGGATGATCTACTAAAAATAATTGCGTAATGATAACAGGTGCAAACGTGGTAGAGGCAGTAGTATTTTAATGAGCGTTTTGCGTGCGTTACTGGTTTCCGACCTTGGAATGCCATGGAATTGAAGGTGTTAGTGTAAGAGGAAAACAAACATGTTGTTGAGCTACAGCAAAGAAATATTAATATAACTCAAAGAAATGCGATATGGGAGAGTATCTGCGAGAAAGTTAATGCTGCGGGTAAAACAAAAAGAACAACCGATGAAATTAAGAGAAGATGCTTCTGTCAATCCAAACTGTTAACACGAGCAGAAAAAAACAGTTTTCTCCATCTTCTCTCATGCCGTCTCCTCCTCACCACAATAACTGCAGCCATCTGTGTGCAATGCTGTTCCGATTAGCACCTACCTTTCAAACTTACTAAATATAGACGCAGTCACAATCACCGCAATTATTTTCAGACTTTGTAAATCACATTGCATGTGCTAAATTAAAGTATTTGCATCTACTCCTCCCAATATTTTGCACAATCTGGTAGAAACGCCCGGTAATGCATATTCACTAAGGCAGACGTACTAAATGGACAGCGCTTGTTATTCTGCACGCAATCCTCAGTGTGCACCGTTAGTTAATCAGCTCGCATGTTTTTTTGCGGGTGAAATCAGGTTTGCACAGGTTTTTACACGCGCAAACCTTTAGAAGATTAGGGCCTAAGTGCCTTGCTCAAGAGCACTTCAGCTGTGGTATGGAGGGAGGGTCACGGATTGTTTTTTCTGACTGCATGAATGAGAGAAAAACATATATATAAAATACATTAATATATCAAAGAGATATAAGTATACAATTCAAAAACATCAGTGGAGTGGCTAAGACAGTAAAGTGCCATTCAATTTTGCTACCAATCATCTTCGTAGCAAAATTGAAAAATACAAGTCATACTAATAAACACTAATAAACACTAATAAACACTAATAAACATCGACCAAGTATCTAAGGGGATTGAAGGAAATAAAAAAGACTAGAGCTGAACTTTGGGAAAGTTAATATCCATATCACTGAATACTTTCAAATTAGTGACCAGACCCCTGCTGGCTGTCGAGATGAAACCACAAATTAGTCCAAGTTACACTTAGCAGAGTTATTAACACACGCTGAACTGTTTTCATGTTAGCCTTTCCAGATTAAAACTTTTATTTTACAAAATAAAATAGAGAATTTCACATTGTAACCATATTATATCCCACTAAAGCACTAAAGAGTGATTGAAATAGACATGCTTGAAGACTGTGCCTTTTACAAAGATGGGGGAGCCACCAACTGTGCACAGTAGCAAACTGTCATGGATGGAGGAGCACGTGCATGTGCTGGGGGAGAGGATAAAAACAATAAAGCAAAGACAAATGGAGGGTCGCCTGGGGAGTGGTGCTAAAGCGCTAATAAAGCTGTTAGGATTTTTGGTAATTTTCTGGATGAAAAGCATCATTTAGCTGCAGACAAATTTGCGTAAGACGCCATAGTAATTAGAATCTGCTGATATGATTATGGAAGGGCGTCAGCTATGACAGGCTTTGAATTCGGCAAGTCAGATGTAAGGCGGCAAAGAACTGCAATAATAACAACAACAAAGGGGAAATTAATGCAGACACATTAGCAGAGTATTATTATAAGAGTCCACGCTTATTTGGGGATTTTAATTATCATTCAAAGCTGTTATTACAAACTGTTGTAGCAGTCAACATGTTATTATTTGCATACGTCTGATCAGGCCTCAAAGTCAGAACTTTGGAGCTTAGAGGAAAGTTACAGTTAAAAATAAAAGTTTAGTATGAGGGAGGGAATGATGAGTTATTATTGCTTGTGACTAAAAGCGTTCTTGCAGTATGAAAAGATAGATGTTATAGCCAGATGTCGAGTTGGGTGCCACACGTGGAACATAACAGCTTGTGAAGACTGTGAAACGCAGTCGGCCTTGGCAAGAGAAAAGAGAGCAAGAGAAGATGCCTAGCAGGGAATCCCGACTAAGATTTGAAGGAATGGGATGTTGAGATTTTGTAGCTGGTGCTCTTTGGGGAACATGCACATGTGTCGGTGAGTTTGTACATGACTACATATTTCTGTGTAGAAGTGAAAGGCTTTCGCTGCCAGCGATGGAACCAAAGCTGCTGTTCTCAGGGTGACTTAGGTCTCGGTGGACTGTCGATCACAAAATTGTGCCATCGCTCAAAGCGAGCATTTGGTGAGTCAATTTGTCAATCCTCTAAGCCTCGTGTCCGAGGGCCATCTAGCACTTCCTGCCCCCTGTAATAGAAATCAAATTTAGCTTGACAGACCCGCAGCGTGCTGAGTGCCTTACACAAAGAGCTTTATTCTTTTCTTCATTCTGGGGCCTCACACACAGTCCGACAATGTTTTGGGATGAGCCTGAACTCTGGTAAGCAGATTACACAAGTAAGCATTAAATGCTCTCACAAAAACATCAAGGATTTTCTGATCTATTGTGTGCGATACAAAATGAATTGGCCACACTGTCCGGTCACGCGAAACTCTAGGTATTTTCGGGCAAAAAACAACTCAATATAAAGACAAGGTTGTATCTATTCATCCTTCCATCCATTATCTATACCGCTTATCCTTTGAGGGTCACTGACAGTTATCTGGAGCCAATCCCAGCTGCCATTGAGCGAGAGGCGGCCAGCGTATCAACGACAAACAACCACTCCCGCTCACATTCACACCTACAGACACAGTCTCTAATTAACCTAATCCTAATGCAAGCCTTTGGACTGTGGGAAAAAGCCAGCGTACCCAGAGAAAACCCATGTGGAGAACATGCAAACTTCACATTGAAAGACCAGGATTCGAATCAGTGGTTCAAACCTTCCAATTCTTGAGGGGACAGTGCTAACCACTGAACCACCATGCCAGGGGGTTGTATTTATGCGGTGGTTAAATGAGAGCAACCCATTACTGATGGCTAACATGGAGTGGAAAACCTGTTGTCATTGAAATGTTTCTACACCAACTTTACTGTCAACTACTTCTCTCCAAGTTAAAGTTCTCACCTTGATGCAGAAGTGTGTCGGACACCGTGTCCCAGTTCAGAGGTTCGATCCTCCCACGTAGGTTTTTTCTAGACCAAATATGTCATAAGAGGCTGACAACTGCTGTCCCATTTTTGAAAGTCCTTCAGAAGTAGCAGAAAAGTGCAGCCTTCTTTTGCTTTTGCTTGTTATTGGTATGTTGGTTCAAGTCTCATAAGGGAAAACCTGTGTGACCGCAATATTTACCACGGATATTTGTGTCCAGGATTTTACTTGGTTGAATGATTCCTGATTTTTGCTATTAAATGTTAAAACACTTAAAGATGTGTCAATTAGAATCTTGTTGTCGTGTTAAATTGCCTTTGAGGAAAATTGTGTTGGGGCCCTCATTTATTGAGGAAGAGCCTTATGAGATTATTCTGGTCGGATCTTGTTTTGTGACAGGGACAATGCCCATAAATCAACAGCAAAATGAATGTAAATGAGCCAGAGTAAACTGAACAGGCTAATTTTCATCTGTTGTCCCTGACCAGTTTTTAAATGGTAACCTAAAATTAAAATATAATGACTTGATATAGTCAACACATATGAGCAATATATACAGACTAATATTCAGACAGGTGCAATGCATAACAATAAGTAACAACACAACATATGAGACAAAGCACATCAAGTCAAAACCAACAAAGACAAACTGCAGATAGTCAGTAGTCACAATTCTGATTACCGATAAGCCATTTCTTAAGCTGAGAACACTGACTGACTAAAAGCATTACTTCCAGTGGGAATGATACTGGACCATCTTGTGATAACTCTGGTAACCTGAGTGTCTGCTCTTTGCACAACACATGTCTTCAGTGGAGGCGGAGCAGTGTTGTTTAATATCGTATAATCTTGACAAAGGTTACGATATTTAATCAGGTTTTCCCAACTTAAAGAAAGTCTATGTGTATTCAATATTTGACAGCCGTGAAAACTATATATATCATAAGTGTGTTTATAAGCTTCTATAAGCTTCATTGTAGATTTGTTAGCCTGTGCCCAGCTTGTCAAACAATACGTAAAATGCGGAATAATCATGGCATTTATATATGTCATTGCAGTTTTAAGGCTGCGTGATTGCCTATTAAATCTAAAATTACCTACATTAAATCTAACCCTTTGGCATATTATTTTTACCTGAGATCTAAATGAAGGATTTGAATCAATCCAGACAACCAGATACTTGTATTTAGACACAACTTGCAAGTTTTGCCCTGATATCATTATATCTGTGTCTGGAGTGCTACATGGTCGTTTTAAAACGAACTTACTAACAGTTTTGATGACATTTAGCTTGAGAATTCTACATTTAGCTTAACTGAATTGAATTGAGAGAATTTAAACAGACTCTGTTAAAGCATCTGTTTCCTGACAGATTGTAGATTAGTTCATCAAGTTAATGTGATTTACAAGTCAGACCCTGAGAAGGAATTCAGTCACTTTTACTTCAGTGATGGTCTGTTGGCTGTGACATTTTAATTTACATACATATCCAAAACATTTCTTGAATATAATTATAGTACACTATTATCATATAAAAGGTCATCCTCATAATTTCCTAAAACTGAAACGTTGTACTGTATTATATGTTTTACATGCTGTACAATGAGGGGAGTATGGCTCATTACTCATCACTGATATATGATGGCTGTCTATAGTGAGTGCGCACAAGCCATCTCTTTTCCATCAAGGTCATTCTTTCTCGCTGTCTCCCTACTGCCTTACATTTACAATAACTGCATGAACAATACAAGCACAAATGAAATGCCTCAACTGAGTAATGGCTTTGGCTTTGCACAAGACCACTGCTTGATAACTCTCAATGCAAAGCCGAGTCATAAAAATGAGTCAAGGTCTTGCCGCTATATGAGAATGTATAACAAGCATGCATGTGTTGGGAGATACACACTCTGCCTGTGAATTTGTTGTTGCCCTATTTTCCCTCATTGTGAGTTGCATGCGACTGGGGCTTTGTTCCTGTTTGCAACATCGGGAAATGCTTTGATTCAGCAGTTCCCCCCCCCCAGAGCATGAATCTAAGATGGAAATGACCGTGGAGTTCACACAATGCACACAATGCACACAATTACGTGCGTGTGTGTGTGTGTGTGTGTGTCAGAGAGATAAAGAGACAGGAGGAGGTGTCAAAGATAGAAGCAGGGACACCGATAGCTGTGGCTATCTCATGTTTTGTAACAGTACATTTGAGATGATACATCAGTGCAAGTGACGGTGTGAGAGCCCAACATGATGGGTCGGATCTGAGGACGGGATGTTTTATTGGCTGCTGGATATTACCAAGGTGGTTAAGATAGGCTATTTGATTTGCACTGCTCCTTTCATTTACCCAGTTTGATTTGCGATAAGTGTCTTTTCCTCAGGAGGAAATCGGTAGTAATTTCACAGTTTGTGCTTTCTTTCTGTCTTTTCCTCCTTGTGTCCCCCTCTCTCTCTCTCTCTCTCTCTCTCTCTCTCTCTCTCAGATGTAGCGATCCTCATGGACTGCTCTCATGCACTTCTCAGGCCACAGGCACGCAGACTTGTGGCGTGATTGCGGCGAAACGACACAAATGAATTGATTTCAATACAAATGAACTGGTGATAGTAATCCAATGCTAAGTGTCTGCTGCTTAATTTCATATTGATGAATGAACTGCTTCAGCCGGTGCTCAGAACAATGGTTTCTAATTAGATAGACACTAATTGTGGACACATTGATTGGCTGGCAGAGCAATCTCGTACGGTTGAAGGGCTATTTCTCAGGATGTGAGGTTTCTTGGGTTTAAAAGCACAGCGGCTTTCCAGGAAGCTCTTTGAAAGCGTATACTGTGTATTGCTAATAGTCTTTAAAATTCAAATCATATTAAGGCAACAGCAGGAGGTGCTTAAAATGTGAAGGAGAGAGTGCAGCCAGGGTACTTGCTGGGAGGCTGTGAAGCAACAGAATAAAAGACAAAACATGGAGTGTCTATTTGAATATGAATGAGTTTTAAATGCATGCATCAGACCCTCAAAAACAACTCGACTGACCTTTGTGAAGCATGTATGTTCTGACAGCAAGGGAACAGTGGAGAGGTATTAATTGCTCTTTCAGTGTGGTTGCTAAATCATGAACATGCAGGTGAACACTTCATTAAAATCGATAAGATGAAGGTCACACTTCAGACTTGTGCTAAAGGTGGAGCATGACAAAATAGGACAAAAGATATTTTTATGACAATAATGAGTTGCATTAATACAAACCTGAAAGAGTACAACACATTTGCAGCTTTTGTCGTCTCTTTGTATGCCACTGGGTTACTGTTATAGGGACACAGAACGTTCAAAGCTCAGGCCAAACCAATCCATAATTTTCTTCTCTTCTTAATCCTTAGCTTGATTGTTGCAGCTTAAATCAAAACTAAACCAAACACTTCAAACCCTATTTAACTATCTGAACCCTTAGTCCGTAGCATCTGACATCAGTGCATTTAGGATTGCATCCAAATCCAAAAAGTGGTGATGACACCAAGCACATAATTCACAAGGGTTGTTACTAACCTCTTTATTTATCATCGTTGTGTTTCGGGTTCAACCAATCCGAGTGCCATCTCCCATTCCCTTTAAAAGACAGTTGTGCTTGCACCTTGGCCAATCGCTAAGAGGAAATGGAACCATCTAATTGTGTAATAAGAATGCGCCTGCATGTGCATGACTCGTTTATTTACCCTTTAAATCCTCTAACACTCACTTCAGACCAGGAAGATGGCCAATCACACAATGGCTTTTTGCTGCCTCAGTAAAGCAGTGCAGCAATTATTCATCTGAGACAACTCCTTTCAAGATCAACATACCCAGAGATGCTCACATAGGTGCAAGTGTATTCACTTTTTTAACAATGTGGGTTCTGGATGAAATGTCAACTGGTCTGAAACTACCAAAAGAAACTTGTGTCACACTCTGTGTCACTTTGCCCCGAGGGGTCAGTGTCTGAGGGGTCTGTGAGTAGTCAGAGAGCTATCATTTTAGTCAACATTTGTTGTAAGTTGTAAAGCTATGTAAATAACATGAATATTTTTTGACACAAAATGTCCAACACATGAAGAGTGAGACACTGCCATCCCTCCCAGTAATGTCTTTACCCAGGTGTGTGTGCGAGCGCTGCAGTCACCTCCCTCCCTTGGTGCCAAAGCTAACGCTGCGCTACTGGAATTAGAACAGACCACAGTTTGTCTATAAACTCCATTTCCACAGTTTGAAAGTGTCCTTTTCTACATTTGAGTAGAGGTTGTTAACTTTATTATTAATCTGACATAGAAGCTCCCCAAAAGGTTCACTCGATGTCAGCATTGGCCACGCGACGACTGTTTTCACTGGCTGGTGTTATGAGCCATGTTTATCTTTGAAATGCAGATTTTCTATAAATTTAGTTATGTGATGTTACACTCATATCATATCATTACATTTAAAAAAAACACATTTAAGTTGGAAGCCTCTCTTAACTTTCAGCAGCAGATATTATTGGGCTCCTAATAACTTCAACAGCAGTTCAACATTTTTCAAATATTCCACATATGCTTATTTCCTTTTTTGCACAAAAAGACTGCTACCGTCCTCATATCTGTTTATTAAATGTGAAGCCACAGTGAGGAGACAGTCAGCATAGCCTTGCATAAAGACCGGAAACGAGGGGAAACCATCATGTACAGCAGTTAATCCCTGCTGAAGGTGATGATGGTGTTGCAACAGTGGGTTTATAGCGTGTGTTTCCTCTTAAAGGGCAGCACAGCTCAGCTCAAATTATTTGGTCTGATCCAGTGGAATGAAATGGAGTTAAAGAAGGTCATCATGCCATGGTGCTGTTCTCACTCTGCTCTAATGTAATAAGAGCAGAGGCCTGAGAGAGGCCTGGATTAGACTGTAATCCACCTGCATCTCTTTGTCTCTCTTTCTGATTTGTTTGCACCATCCAACCATCTCTCTCTTTGACTCATCTAGTCCATCTCTGTCTCTCCCAAACTCAATCAATTTGTCTCAACCTCCTACTCTCCCTTTCAACCCTTCCCTCACCAGGTTATTGGGATTCAGCTTCTCTCCTCTCCTCTCTCTACTCATCTACCCACTGGGTTCATTAACATTGTCAGTCAGTCTTTGCTCGGAACTACGCTACATGTTTTCCAGCTGTGATCTTTTTTAGAATTCAGCCTAAATGAATCTGACTGGGAATTCCCACCAAAAACAAGAATTGTTTAAGGTCTAATATTTGTTATGGTTGATAGAAAATATACAGAAGTAGGAAGCTCCTGTTCCTGCTGATTCTCTCTGGAGTGCTTATCAGAGTCATAACACATTTGACTGAAGTATTTGACTGAGGAAATGTCAAGCATTGCAAACTGCAGACCATGTAGTCTAATTCTCTATTTGATATATTGTGGACACTGCTACTCTGCATTCTCCTGATGTTAAATCACATTCTTTTCAACACATATCCAAAGGCAGGGTACACCCTGGACAGGTCGCAGATGCAGACACATGATATGAATGTCTACCAAAAGATATACAGACAAAAACTGCTGCTAAAAACCATGTCGGGTAATTCCCTAATGTTCAATGCAAGCAGTGGAAGTGTATTTGTGCCATGTTGTACACATACACACAAATGAAAGTCAGCAGGAAACATTTTACAACCACAAAACAATGGGGTTTAGTTTAGGTAAGGGTTGAGGTAAAGGTCAGGATAAGGCAAGTAATAGGTAAGGTTGAGGTTAGTGTCTACAGGAAATGAAGGTAAGTCATTGTAATGTCCTCTAAAGTCAAGTGTGTGTGTCAGAACTGTTTAGGATTAAAAAGTGTCAAATAAAGGGTTTCAGTTTGAATAAGCAATATAAATGAGGTGTGTAATTCTTGTTAGCAAATGTCTAATATGTATTGTCATTTGAATTTATTGAGATTAGATCAATTGCAGACTGAGATAAATTCAAATACGTCTCGATCATTTTTTACATTAGTTCAGGACATTGTGAATCAATTACTCAAAAAAAAGTCCTAAAGCCTCTCAAGTCTTTCAGAGCCCCAGGTCCACTCTTTCTCTGTTGCTGCTCCCAGTGTCTCCTTTTCCACATTAGGTCCTGTCCCAGTAGTGATCATTTAAAATCTAATTTAAAGTCCCACGTTTTAAGTGTTACTCTGTCTCAAGATTAAGTTAATTATTTTATTTTATTATTTCTTTCATATTTTATCTGTATTTTACTTTAGATTTATCTTTCGTTTTTTTTGGATTCTATCGTTTACCCTCACCTGCTGTTGTTTTAATGGGCTTTATAAATGCATCTAACTTGACTTGACTTAATAAAGCAAATCCCCACATCCACCACTATGGCTAGCTGAGATGTGACCATCAACAAGAGTTATTTTCATCTTACAATTGTATACTCTAACCTTACACTGTTATGCCATTTTTTTTTTGTCAAGTCTCTAGAATCTCAGTCACCCCCGACGAATAGACATCTTTCCACTCCAAACTTCCCAGCATGGAATCTGTGTGTGTGTGTGTGTGTGTGTGTGTGTGTGTGTGTGTGTGTGTGTGTGTGTGTGTGTGTGTGTATGTGTGTACTTGTACAGATTGAGGACATTTTGGAAAGTGAGGATATTTTGTCTGGTTCTCACTTTCTGACCCACTTTCAATGGGCTGTTTGAGGGTTAAGACTTTGTGGCTAGAGCTGTGAAACTGGTGGGAATGTGTGTGTGTGTGTGTGTGTTTCATCCTACCCAGCTCAACTTGGAAGAAGCTTTTGTACAATGTACGACTTGAAAGATAAATCATTTACACTATGACTCATGACACACTGAACTGCATGTGCAATAAGTTCATATGTGCTACGTTTGAATATTTATGTGTTGTAATATAGATGTATTGTAAAGTTTAGTGCTTACAACATAGTGAATTTGTCCCCTATTGCAGAATCAAATTACTTTAGCCACAGAAACAACTATCATCTGATCCTATTATGGATGATGAAATAGGCCACTTGATGTTGATCCTGATCCTGGATTAAAACGACCTAGGGATGTCACTCGAAATACCCTGGAGAATTTCTGCGAGTCTAAATGGAATTTAGCTCTAATACCATCTGGACAGGACCAGTGATTTTCTCTGATTATTACAGCCCTCTCAGGACAGCACTGCTATTAGCAGAGGAGGTACAGTAATGTAGTATTACTGGAGTGAAACAGCGACGCCAGTCCCTTGTGGATCAATGTTATTTGGTATTTTTAAAGACCCTGTGGTTGTGAAGAGTTCCTGGCACCAGACTCTTATGGCCACTGTCTATTCCAGTATAGTTTTGGATTCATAATAGGCCCATTGTATGTGATTTGTACAAGTATGCCATGATGTCCGTCATGCTTTAATTAATAGAATTACTCCATCAAAGTTTTTTTCCCTCAAGTCACAGACTTCTACACTACGGCATAAAGTGTTTCCATGACCAAAAAGTGTAAATTCACTAAATTTGTCCATAGCAGCATTTCCAACAAGTCTACAGCCAGGCTAGCAGCTAATGCGCGACTGGACAGTTAACCATCATCGTCCGAGCCCAGATCCTTTCTTATTAAACAACTTTTAAAAACATACATAATAGACCATGAATTGATTGACCATAAATCTATGAATATCGCCACCACTCATATGTCTAAAACCCAACTGACCATCATTTCAGATTCCTGCCTCCATTAGGGGCAGCTGTGACTCAGGAGGTAGAGAGGGTCTTCCACTTGGTGATTGGATCTCCTGCTCCTCCGGTCTGCATTTCAAAGTGTCATTAAACAAGATACTGAACCCAAACTTCCCCGGACAGATGTGTCGACAGAAAATGAAGGGTGTGTGATATAGATGTATGCTGTATGGACAATCTATCTACAATTTACCATTGTTATTAGACCTACGTGATGGAAAATCCTCATATGGATAGAAAAAACTGAGCGTGGCTAGTTACTCAAAGTGACAGAATAAACAACTTGGTTGCAAAATCATTGGTTAAGGGCGTACTGGATGAACCAGAGTTCCCAGCTCAGTGGTACAGGAAGTAAAACATGTTTTAGTCTGTTTAATGTAGACTGGCTCAGCATGGGAGGATGTTAGTGCTTCAGCTTACTAACTGACTGTGTGAGTCTGGCATAGTAACGCAATGAACTGAAGATCTGACACACACACACATTTTTTTTTTTCTTGAAAACCCTCTGCTTTTATTGAAGATACAACACTGTTCATTAAGGATAGAAAGGAAAAAAAATAAGGGCTACAGCCCTGAATGCTGGGCGGTGCCTATGTGTGTTAGCATTCCAGTCTGGACCAAAGTGGTGGACCATACTATCTATAGAACCATGCTGCTAGCATGGATTGGATTGGCACCAAAATCAGGTGCTAACCTCCTTGTAAAACGGGTTGACTATCTTAACAAGAATTGCTTGGATTTCAGAGCTGAAAGCTGATACTAAAGGGCTGATACTGGAGGTAGAGTTGCATGAGTGAAAGGCAAAACGAGGGGAATAAAAATGACTTCAAATAGACATGCTCACATTCAGGAACACACAAACACACACACACATCTGTTATATTCACTCACAGGTGTGACAGGTACACCTGGTTCACCACAGTGTTAAAATCCATGTTTATACATATCCCTAAGTGTCTGTGAGTCTCCCTTGCTTATACCTGTGTGTGAGTGTGTGTATGTGTGTCGGGGCCATTTCCCATTCAGAAGGTTATATGAGGAGGGATTATTCTTGTGTCTACGAGTTTAGACTTGTCATGGGTGTGCTAGGTCGAGGCGGACAGCACCCACGGTGATAGTCTGTGTCACTCCTCGCTGACATGCTGACATTTACCGCACCGCCACCGTCTTTGTGCTGCTCTCATCACCGTGACAGCGGACTTACAGATCGACAAAAATCCCAGCGCAGTATCAATTTGCTCAGCCAGCTCACGGTAAACAGGGGATAAAGACGCACGCAGGGCGTACACACACACACACACATTCACAGACTTCTGGAGAAATGCAGTGGGGTGCAGAGGCAGGAGTGAAGGCAGATACAAATACACATGCTGCTAGAGTGGATACTGAAGGGCAAGAGATCCAGAACCCAAATTGGCTGGTGTGATAATACCCTCAGAGGAAAATGATTAAAAATTACTGCTTGTGACATTTGGGCACACTGGCCCATGATTAACATCCCTGTGATATTATTATCACTCAATAGAAAGATGGATTTCAAGCTCGTAAATGTAACAAACTTGGCTGCTCTGAAGATGCATTTACATGCACCAAGCATTTCTCATTATCTTTTTCAATATTGATTTGGCATCAAAGCAGCGTCCAACAAGCATTCAGCTAAGACTTCATTCACTGTCTATCATCTACTGTAGGCAGGGAATAATGCATTATTAATACCTTCTTGACACATGGGCTGTTGTTGTCATAAATAGTTTAGACTCTAACGAATCAATATTCAAACTTTACTTGTTAATATTAATTAGGTGTAGCATACTTATTAAGTCTAACACATATTTATGTAATTATGGGATATTTTCCTGTTCATCATCATACATTTAGTACCAAACAATGTTCATAAACTTTAAGATAATTCAAGCTTGTGTTGGTAGAAACTATACTGCACATTCTGTACTTACTTCTCTCATCTTTTAAAGCTTTAACATAACCATATTTATTCATGCCCACAGTATCTGTTCATGTTTTATCTCATGCAGTTATTTTTTATGCCAGCCACCTGCAAGAGGACACAATCACAGCTTTCATAACACGACCTCTGCTGTCTCTATCTTAGCTGAAGGAAGGTGGATGGATTTCAGAAGAAAATATCTCCAGGCACTGAAACAGGAGCACTTTATATTGCATTCCATCCCCTCATATTATTGCTGTGATATTTATTTAAGTAAAATGCAACAAACATATAATTTCTCCAAAAATGACGATGGGGTATGAAAGAATATTTTATAAAGCTTAAAACGTTTATTTTTTTGGGGTTCTCTGGTTTCAAAGAGGAATCTCTTGCAATCAGAGCTAATGTAACAAGGTGACTCTACATGTAATTGATTAAATAAAAAAGGAGATCTGCTGTTACTCTTTAAATGTTATTGATTTTTCAAATTCTCACTATGTATTTAAAGGATCACTCTTGAGTTTCTGACCACTAGTTGTGCTAGAGAAAAATGTTTGTTATGAGTAGATTTGCATAAAGAAATAAAATGGTGAGCAAGAAGGCGGAACGATGCATATTCATGCCATCGTGTTTACGCTACACTTGTGATTTACGGTTGAGGGCGGTAATGTGCAGCAAAACACAAACAAAGGCATGGGAGAAGAAGATTGCAAGGGTGTAAACAATGAGGATTCATGCTAGGCGAATGTCAAACACTGGATTTGCAAATATTTTATGATGAGGGGAATGTATTCAACATGTTTTGTTAGACATGTAGGATTCACACCACTTTCTTTTGGAAACAGCTAAATAAAAATAAGAAACTCCCACATCGTACCTGCATATCAGTTGAGAACCAGGAAACCAACATAATTTGTGAATATACTTTCCAAAAGAGTATATCCTTATAATATATATTACACATTAAACATGCTGTGATCATTAGTGAACAATTAGCACTTGACTTTATCTCATTGAACGATGCTTTATTTGACGTTATCTGTCCGTAGTTACATTGAGTGGCTCAGGGCCCATGGCTCAGCTTTAGCTATGGCTGTTTCCTGAACAGCTGACAGCATCTATTCGGCAGTTAATGTGGCGTACTGAGAAGCTGCAGTAAAGATAATGTAAAGGTTGTAAAAGTGCTAAAGCTAATTAGCTCACTGGCAGAATTTCACCAGGTAAAATGAGCTGGTTGAGATGGAGACAGAACGATGGAAGAGACCCTTGAAATGGAGGGAAGGTCTAGAGCAGAGCTGGCAAACCTTTTTCCTATCAAGGCCCATTTCAATTTTTATAACATCCTTCAGGGGTCATGCTAACTTATTCAACACATATAACATGCTATCCTCTCTAAAAAAGATAGCTGGAGCGGCTTCTCTTTGGTGGGGTGTCTGATGTCAGATGGTAGTGTTGATGATGATGATGATGATGATGATGATGATGATGATGATGATGATGATGATGATGATGATGATGATAATGATGACCATAACAGCTGATTTTAGCCAAAGCAACTTGCACAAAAATATTAATCTTTGGTAGTACAGTGCATGACTTGCAAAGACAATAAATCCTCCCTCATATCAAACTGGGCACTGATCCTGTGCACAATAATAATTTGTTGGACAGTTTGTGTTTGATGTTCATCAAAGGGCAGAGAGAAAACTGAAAATATCTTTCAGTGTCCTTCAGGTTTTCAGTATCTTGTGTCCTATCAGTCATCTGCTTCGTGACACTTCTTCAAGACAAGCTAACCCACTTTGGAACAGTTTTACTTTGTCCGATATTGTCCTTCACAAATTCTCCTTCTAAATGAGGCTTCAACCTCTAAGTTGTTATCAAGCTCAATATAAAACCTGCCTGTGTAACATTGTCTGACAGAAAATGGTCTTGTAAAAGCAACGTGTGGGGCAGTCGAACTCGGCAGATGACCTTTTACTTTATTCAAGATTATGTCTTTGCAACTCATCTGGTGTAGCTGTATGTTTCCAGCTTTGATGATGCTGGAAATGTGTCCTTTTTCATCACAGTAAGCACAAACCAGGCTTGCTGGCTTCTCTTTTATTTACAAAGATAAACAATTTTCCATTTCTTCTGGAAAGTACTACATTCTGCATCTGCTTTTCTTGACAGTCGTAATGGCGCTTGTCATTGACACATAACAGCTGATCAGAGAGGCATACAGCCAGGAGGCCTAAAGAACATGTTAGTCTACTATTTTGTTATCTAACTTTATCAAAGAACAAAAGTTATTTGCGACCATTAGACTTTTTTTTTATATTTCTCAGTTGTTTTTGTATTTATGGCTCATAGTCTAGATCACATTGTCTTGCAGGTCTTTTATATTTCATCATCCTTAATCCAGAACTATGAGCTGTGGCAAAGATAAAAAGACTCTAAAGTGTCATATGACCTGTTGCCAAGCATCAAAAGTGTGGGGTAAAGAATATGTGTACCCTCCTCTCAAATATTGACTGGACACTGTCAAGGAGAAATATCAGCCTTCCAATGCTGTTCCTATTATTATATAGGAAATACATTATTTAAAGTGTATTTTCTTTCCATGTTATTTTCACCTTTGATATACTATGGAAGTCATCAATGCTTTATCCTCACATAAACCCTGCACGTGTTTTATAATGTTGACTGATTACTATAAGCTGTCAACATTTGCACATGGCAGCAGCAGGCTGGTTGAGGAAATGATGGGGACTTACCTATGATCACACGGGTTAAAGCTGCATTAATAGTTTTAAGAATCCACTGAACAGTAATCTGGCCACACAAAATATCCAGACCCTTTCACTAATGTATAAACCAGAGCCAAACAAATTATCCTTAAATATCTATAATGACAACATACTTGAAAACATACTTTTAAAAATGTACCTAGAGTGGCCACAAACCAGTGAAGGCAGGTTTATGGGTATATATATATGTATATCTCACAGTAGTAAGGTATTTCTTAGGGATCATTAATGATGTTTTTATAATACAGAAAGAGCTAAAAATGGTTAAATGACCCGTCCCTCAGTATAAGCCACAACCTGTAATCTGAATAATTGTCTGATATATATATTAAGATACTTTCCTGAGCTGATTTGAGATAATGTTGCATTGTGGGAATGAAACTAGTCCCATGAGCTGTCCCATATTGTGAGGACTGAATGATCCACTTAAGGCTGAAAGCTTGAAAGCCGTCTCTTTAATAAGGGATTATTACATGAAAGAGATCAACTTCAGTACCAAAGTATGATCATGCTAAAGTTCTGCCTGCAGAGAAAGAATACCATATTGGTATAGTTGGTAAATTGGCTCTGGTGTAATAAAAGACAATATTTTTTTATTTGAAATTAGCTTTGCAAATGGGGTCGTCTAATACTTGAAGACAAGACAATTTTGTGTTTATCACATCATATTATTTTTGAGTGGAGTGTTGTATTATGGGTTGAATGTTATTATTGAGTGTTTTGAAGTCTGTCCATTGTGAGTCAGACAGTTTCCTATAAAAATGATGGAAAATCGTTTTTACAGCTAAGAATTGTGGCTTTCACATGACAATGAGCTCAAAGACCACATCAGGAAAATGTTAACTGTCAGAGAAAATGAAACTAAGAGTGAAAGACGAGTGGGAAAGGAAACGGACTTGCTATTCTTGACTTGTGACCACTGAGAAAATGCTGTGTCCGACTGAACAGAGATGTGGCTAAGTAGACAAATGTTCAATTTTTAGATGGATATCGGGAGATGAGAACATTTAAGCCCAATTTGACTGATGCTATTTGCATGGTACACAGTGTGGTGGCTTAATGTGAAGGATTGCTTCAGGACACATTCCTCACAGTGAACATATTTGGTTTTACTGTTTATGCGTGCGGTGAAAAACAGCAACATGTTTTTTAATATTGATATTGTCACGATTATGATCCAAACAGATTTGAAAATGCACAAAGAGGACTACCAACCCCCAAAGCCCTCCATAAACCTAGGAAAACCCCAGATATTAGAATCCTACTGCATTATTACTTTGTTCTGATGACAAAACAGGCTGTACAAAGTACCCTATTACAATAGTCTATTGCTTTTTCACAAGCTAATCTGTTTTTGATTTGTTAAATAGCTGTATAAATGTGAGCCAAGGAAAACTGCTTGCCAAACCAATCCCAAAGCTCAGATCCACTCAGTATATTAATGTTTCTGTCAGTGCTACATAAGTCAACATTATGGTGTGTAAGACGGAGCTCTATGTTTAGCTTATTCATTTAAACAAACTGTGTCTGTGTCGTGGGAGCAGATACTTTCTGTGCAAGCTAAGGACTTTCTTAGGCTTAAATTTGCTTTGCCCTGGTCTACTTTAGTAATCAGCCTTCTTGTAAAGTGGAACCACTGCAGCATGAGAAGTGACACAGTGAAAAATGTGACCCTCTGATCTATCACGAGCTTTTTAATCACAAATCAGCTGAACGATGTAAAGGAAAAGTCCTTCGTTGTGTTGCCAAGTTTAATCACTTTTCACTAACAGTGGCTGTGCTTTGAATAATAGTAGAGTATGACTTCTATGTATTCTCATAGGTCTTCACTGAATGATCCAACCAGGTTCTACTGCAAAGCATCATGGGAGAGGAAGCGGACAGAAAAGAGAATAGAAACGTACAGGTGGTATTCAAGTTCAACAGCAGCTTTAACATGTTTTGATAGTAAGAAAGACTGAAATAGCTTTAAAATTAGATTACAAGGTCTTTGGGATCCTCGTTTCACAAAGTGATGCAGATAGCAGTGAAAGGTAAATTTAACTTTCATACTTTATAGGGCTACAGCGGTAGTCTGTGTCACATGACACCCGATTTCTAGAGACGTTCGAATACCATTTCCCCCTCCCCAATACCGATTTTGATACCTGGACTTTACATATTGGCCAATACAGAGTACCGATCCAATACCAGGGCATTTAAATAAATAGCAACTTCAATAACATTTTTATTTTTAAAGCTGTATGCGTCTGACCCTGTGCTGAATAAATGATTGCTGGAGTAGCTGGATGGCCTGGCTCAGGGTAAACCCTTTGAGGCGCGAATAAATACAGAGAATGCTAAAATGTTAATAAGAGTGCGAGTGTTTTAATGAAAGTCTGAAATGTAACTGACTTCTTGCACATGGTGCATGTCTCCATTTTACTTGTGGGACTCTCCCGCTTTAAAAAATTGCCACATTTGAACTTGCCTTGGCTAAAGCTTTACCTGAACAGTACTTGTCAGTGGCAGCACAGCACAACCACTATTTTAGAGCAGCGAAGAAGAAGTGATGTCAGGGAAAAGAAAATTACAGTTTTATCTGGTTGAATCTCACATACTTCAAAGATGTGGAATCAGATCGGTACATATATAGATTCACATATTTGCCAATGCCAGATCTGCCATTTCCTGTAGTATCAGAGGTATTTTTATGCTGGTATCGCTTCCGCAACATCTCGTCTGGTTACATGACTCGCCCATTGGCCCAACTGTCCTTTTGTGTCTTATAGGCTTACAATGTGTCCATTTTCATATGTTCATCAGATAAAAAAACACCTCCTCATAAAATACTAGTTGTCAATATTTTGTCTGACGCTGCAGAAAGTATCTGCCCAGAGCTGAGTCACATCACAACAGTAGCAGAGTTTTATCACGTGGTGAGAGACGTGTTGACCGACGAGGTGGAGGATTTGGTGTCAAGCCATCATATCAGCATTTTATCAAAGTGTTCATTTTTTGTTGTATTGAGTGATACGGAGCATTGTGGTTCGATTCAATGAAACTCTTGTGTTAACTCAGACACTTGAGTGCTTCTTTTGAACTGTAAAACAAAAGCATCCTTTGGTAACATATCTGGTTAAATAAGGCTTAGAAAAACAAGTTTGAAGTAGAAATACACAGCAGTATTTCTCCAGCAAGGTCAAGCTAAAAGAGGAAGAAAGGATGGTATGAAGGGCAAATGAAGGAATGGAGCTACGCAGCAGCGTGAACAAATGGCATAGTTGACAGACACTTAATAAGAAGTTGAATTTGAGGAATGGCACGACGGAACGACGAGAATAAATGAGAGAGCGAATGAGAGGAATAAATGATAGGAGGGATAGAGCTGTTCTCCCAGCCAATCACTGAGGGTTTTCAGTCTGAGCAGGTCTGCTGGGTTGGGAGGCGGCGAGAACGACACACTCGGAATAGAGAGTGTAAGGACACACACACGCACACGCACACACACACACACACACACACACACACACACACACACACACACACACACACACACACACACACACATACTTACACAGCTCTACAAAAGGAGGCAGGTGTAGAAACAGCAAGAGGCCAAATCAGGCAGGCTGTTATCAGTAGTTACATTCTGAAGTCTCTCTCTACCACGCTCTCACACACACACACACACACACACACACACACACACACACACACACACACACACACACACACACACACACACACACACACACACAGTTAGTTGTTGAAGAACAGATGTAGACACCGAAAAATCTTGCTAAATTTAGTCTATAGAGAATTTTTTTAACGTGTATTGTTGATACCATCATCTCTTGCCTTTCATTCTTTCATACTCTGGCTCTCACACACACAAACACATGCGTGTGCACATTTTGAGCAGAGGCGGCCCTACCTTCACACTCCAATATATGACTCCACAATATGAATGGTATCAGTGAGCGATGGTTGCCCGACGGTGCAAACAGACCTAGGTGGAAAAAGTAATTTTTCACAACTCGCCTGGGTGCAAACTTCTCTCCAATGGGAGTTTTGGAGAACATTTTGCCTCAAAACATTTGTTGTTTGTGTTCGGGGAAACAGAAATCGTATGTGACCGGTAGCACAGTATTTAGAAAAAGCACTCTGATCTATGATTTTATTAAATGAAACATGTGACCTGAGGCTTTTACAAAGATTGTCTGCTTGAATAATAATAATGTCTAAGGCCTTACAGGTTAGTGCAGCCTGGTTTATCGCTCTGAGGTCCAGTGTGTTTTGTGTTATTCCCCACAAGCCAATCAGTGAAGCACATGATCAGAGAGCGTGAAGACCTGGATCCCTGTTTCAAGATGCTTAAGACCCCTCGAAGGAAATTTAGACATCCCCAGAATGTCGTCGTTAAATCAGATCTTACAAGAAACAAACAAATTCATTTCCTGTAATCAATAACAGACAACAATAGGGCATTAATTCAGATTCTCTATTATGCACAAAGATCTGTTTACCCGTCATGATATCATCAAGATTATGCAACACCCTCAATCATATATAAGCATTTTTAAGCACTGAACGTTTCTTAAATGGTTAATAAGACACAATGATGAAGTTGTAATCAGATTTTAATGTTTAGCAATATTACGAGAGCCATAATCAAATGTAAACCATATTCACAAATCACAATTTGCCTAATAAGGCTCTACAATCTGTAGAAGGTGCCATATCCTCTTTCCTTAACCCTCAACTAGAGAAACACTACCAAAAAAACAGGGGGGAAATGTAGACACCTCATGGAGAGCTGCAGGTGTGGGATGACTTCAGTCCCCCCTCTCAGGACAGACGGAAGTTTGATAGATGTTGCGTGTAACTGAATAACAATATATGCTTCTGTGGGCTATTAGTGAAGCTGTATGAACAGAGATATGATTGATAATATAGTAAAAAACATTTTAAAATGTTCTCTTATCTGCTAACAACTACATTATAGTGTGTAATGTTTGAATGTTTATATAGTCCTTAAAATGGAGATTGAAGTAAGCCTTGTTTTACAAATTGGATTAGTAACACCAGATACTTTTAGAGTTTAATTTATCCAAGACATTAAAAGTCAGGATATGTCCGCTGGAATATCTCTTTTTATGTTGTCTCTTGTGAGAACATGAGTTCTCTGGGACTAAAGCAGAAAAGTTTGAGGGTGATTGAAACAGCATTGGATTTTAGAATCTAACATTTTCCCATATTTATTGTAATGCTTATCTTTTAGATTTGAATTCCATTTTCTTGTTGTTGTTGTATTTCTGTAGGATACTTTAATCTTTGAATAGTTTTGACTAAATAACATTTTAAATTTTAAATTTATGTGTCTCTGTCTGAAATAGCTCATCATAATTCCCACTGTGCTTAGAGTTGTATAATACTGATACATTTCAGATATATCTTTTTTTTCAATCTCACTGTCGTGATTGCAGTGTCGTTTGTAGTGAACTGAGGAATAAGTACAGAATGATGTTTCACTAGGTCTCTCCAGGGACAACTCACAGACACTGGAACATTATTTTCTCTGCGGCTGTTCTAACACACTGTACACGGTGGGCGTCACAGTTTTCACTCTCCCCTCAACCTCCCCTCCCCTCTTTCCTTTCATACGTCCCCTATTCCCACCCCCCCGAAGGTAAACACTGCCAGCGGCGGTAGTAGAAGTGTCACCTGAGGCTGTCGTCTGCAGCAACTGCTCCACCAGCGAGCTCATCAGTCCTAAGCTCCTCTCGCTGCGCTATCGGCCTAATGCGCTCATTACCGCAGACTCGAGCAGAAAGGATAGGTTCCTGCCTCGTCGTTTCTGTGGCTGCGTGAGCGGGGTGATGTAACTGATAGCAATTTACATATAAAATACACCAGAGATATGGGCGCCATGTTGAAACAACATCCACCTTTGATCTTGTTTCCCTCTCAAACCCCCTAATAGAGCATAAACAAGATTAGCATACATTTTGTGCTGTGGTCCTCCGTGGGGACATGATGTGTCTATGGTTCCGCAATGACCCCATGTAAATATTGTAACTGATTCTCTGTAGCATTTAAAACGTAACTCAGCATCCATCTGTGTCTCAGCTTTGTTGCTTCCTGTTTGAATTTAGCCCTGAATGCATCGGACAAAGCCTTATTTCACGATTCTGGCCCGGGTTGTTTTGAATCATGAGCTGACTAAGGCCAGCTGAGTGGAGTCATATCCATTGTGTGGATGGAGCCAAGTCCGTAACACTCAGTGATGATGATGGCGAACAGCTGGGACCAGCTGCTGGAGCCGCCGGCACGCGCATTGAGGTGATCGATGGCTAAATGGCAGGACTGCAGCCAGTGTTTGGGAAGTGTGGCACTACATAATGTGGAGCAGGGATAATTATTTCATCACACAGATCTGGAATTGGGACATTTTCTTTTCCCACTGGGCACTGTGGAGGGCAGGATCTTAGGGAGCTTGTTTACATTAAGGATCCTTTTTTCTAACCATGCATGCTGATCCTGGTCCTGCCCCATTCTCTTTGACACCATGAGAGGGAGTCTTCCTGCTCGGGTTAAGAAAAAATGCAGGCATGCTCACTGCTTTTTAGAGTAGTGTGTTATAATTTAATATAGATTAAAAAAAACGGATTCAGTAAAACTATGTCTACACTAAGCTGCATTTTTATTTAAACGTACAATATAACTCCGGATGCCTTGGGTCTTTCAATCAACAATGTTTTTAGACATTTTAATGAAGAATTGCTCCAGATTGTATCTTTAAAACACAAGCCACAGAGAAAATAATGTTCCAGTGTTAGTTGTCCCTGGAGAGAACTAGCGAAACATCATTTTGTACTTATTCCTCAGAGAACTACAAACGACACTGCAATCATGGCAGTCAGATGGAAAAGAAAGACATATAACTGAAATGTATCAAGCAGAAACAACTTTCACCCACACAAATGTTTCCAAGGGATTCTAACAGAGACTTAGGCTCTGAAACAACCAAACAATACAAAAGCTGGAGGCAACAATGAAACTATTGAATCCATCTGGTAAAAAGTGACTCATGCCCACATGTAAAATTCATAATTAAAGGTTAGAAGCACGAGTGTTCGGCCCTATCGACATTTAAAATGCGTGATCGCAGACAAAGGTAGAGATGGGAGTAAAAAACTCCATCGACTGTCCTCTTGCTCTCTGGGGCACCTACAGTATGTTTTAATAGAGCCATATTCATCATTTAGTAATGCTCATTTACATAATGTATGTTTATGTTTATGTTGTAAGACAATAAATCCTTAATGAAATGGTGATTTATTCACAGCTCATAAATGTTAACCATGCAGTCATTACTGAGCCGCAGTGCCGCGCTGATACAATCATTATTTGATGGTTAGGACACGGTCTGATAAAATCGACATGAATATAGGTTAATGACATCACCTGTGTTCAGCTTACTGACACACAATGATAACCTAAACTGTCATCGTCATCCATTTGCAAAAGCTCTTCTTTTCCTTCACCAAGGCTGTGTTTTAATATGCGTGATGTTTTTTATGTTCTTAGCCAAGAAAAATGCAGCTTTTTTCTGGACAGCAGGTTGACATGGAGAGAAAAAGCTGTGTTTGTCAAAGGGAAACATCTCAATTTGGACACAGTTTCATAGTGCATGCTCACGCTGTGTCTTTTGTCGGTGCTGCCAAATCCCCAAAACCCAAAAGTGAAAGCAGCAAATAGTTTCTAACCTCTTTAGTTCGAGATTCAACCAACATCTGAAACATGCATGAGCTTTACCAGATTATATAATGTTGTTATGACTTTCAAGTTTGTTTTGTTAAGAGAGTTTCCAGACAGTAGAACTAGTTTTCAATATATATGTTCCATTAAATAAGGGAATAAAAACAAGGTTGACTTTTTCTGCTGAGAGAGCTCGACTCTCAATCCGATTTACACTTACTCTGTATATTCTATTGTGTGGTCGCTGTCAGATTTGTTCTGCCTCTTTGACCTACGATCTAATAAACCTTATCCGTGGTCAAAGAGAGTGTCAGCGAGGAGCTGGGCTCTGCTTCATCGTGCAGCTCAGCTGTGCATGAAGCATCCTCAGGGGCATTAATGGGGGTCATAAACTCTGATACGGATATTTGAACACATTGAACTCTAACCGGCCTTGCTCAGACAAGGACGCATACTCTCCCCCGAGGCCGTTTCTATTAGCAGAATGAGAAAAGGGAAATTATTGATTTCTCTCCATTTTTAATGTGATCGCCTTGGCTGCGTTTCGTTCATATTTAGCAGCCTGTAAATCTCCCTCTTGGATTTCCTTGCCCATCCTTATTTGGAAGTCAAAACTTACACAAATTATCATATCCTCAGTTAAGTGGAAATACATGCTTGTAAGGAGGGAGTTATCAGTATCAGAATGGAGCTATAATTTCACTTAATATAATGTAATCCAGCATCAATATACAAGAAGAACAAATTATGAGGGGAAAATAATTAATCCAGGCTTAGATTTACTGTAAATGGCCTAAATCCAGTCAGTGTGCACAGTGGGCTTTTCAGTGGTGACAGACAACAGTATCATAACAGTATTAAAAATTACATGGCGATATCTCAGAGAGTTGTAAGGACTCTACAAAAAAGGCTTCAAGAAGAATGCAGTAAAGTGCATATATAATAATTTATAGTTAAATTCATTAGATTATGTAATAAACATGAGATTTTGGTCACTGGTGTGAAATGTGATTATTCTCGGCTGCCATGGCTTTAAAAGCCTTGAGTAGATGTAAGCATCAAGTCGCCGGCTGATTAAATTGAGTTGTTTGTGTTTACTTTGATGCTTTAACTGGTGCTGCGTTTGATGCCAGTCTCTTATTGATAGTTTGACACTTGCACAGCACTGCTTTGGCTCCACTCTATTTCTAGGCCGGTGTAATTGACACCAGGCCCGCTGGGGATTGTGATTAACTCTATCGACGTATAGCGGGAGGTGGGTGTATGGCTTTGCACACAGTTGGCAGAGCTAACAGGCCGTTTTCAAGCTCCCGAGACAAAATAGCATTGATGCAGTCAGGGCCGGGAGGAGAGATGAGATAAAGAAGCATGGGCATCGCTCTCTACCAGCTGCTGCCAGGGGTGAAACTCTGCATCAGACTTATTCTCATTCACCTCACTTCATCATGATGATCATTGTTACTCACATATTACTCTATCCTAGAAGAAGAGTAAGTCACTCCTCGCTTAAAGGAACACTATCACCGGGAACACTGCACATCAGGGTCAGTCTACAAATCATCAGGATCATTACCTTTTTTCCTTTTTTTGAAAAATGAAATACTCACAACAGAGATCACAAAAACATCAGTTTACAAAATTGAGGGCAAAAATAATAACAGGTACAAAAAACTAAAAGAAGGAAAGTAAATAAAGGTAACATTGTAATGCTGGGGGGATTACTAAAAGTAAAATCAAATACTAAAAGTAAAATCAAATATCAAAAAGTATTTTGTTACAAGCTGTAGTTTTGATTGCTCTTTGAAGTGGGAATTATTACTGTCTGGGTAGAAGATAAAATGACCTCTTATTATCTTGACTGATCATCTTGAATTGTTGTGTGATTGAAGCAGACCCTGTCATGGTGGTAATAACAGGAAAACCAGGGCCTCAATGGAAAAACACCTTTAAAATGTTTCTTGGGTTCAAACCTTCGAGCAAACCAGGGTCTTTCTGTTTGAAATGTGCATGTTCTCCCTGTGTCTGTGCTGGTTTACTCCGGGTACTCGGGCTTCCTCCCACAGACACGCAGGTTAGGGTAATGGGAGACTGTAAATTGTCTGTAGGTGGGAATGGTAGTGTGTTTATAGCTTTTCAAACATGCACAGAATTCCTTACATTTTCGGGAATTTTACTAAAGGGGCTGTATGTGAGAACGCAAATTTCATGTCAGAGTAAGAAGTCCAGAAAATGTCTGATGGAAGTGAGAATACAGTGGGAAAACTTCGGAAAAGTCACGGCAGACCAGCGAGTGTTTGCGATGGAAGGATACAATTATGTGAGGATAATGCTTGTAGTATCGTTGTTAATGCAAAAACAAACATTTCAGCTGTTTATCCTCTTCTCCCACCATCGATGTGCTGTAAACAAAAGCATTGTGCTTTACACAGTGGAATCTACGTCATGTCGTGCCTCCTGCACTCAGGCACCACGCCTTTCCTGAATCTTCCAGACATGTTGCCTTGGTTTTGAACGTGTCTGCTGTGTTAATCATATGTTAACGGAAAACTCTGCAAAGTGACGTTTTCCGGAGTTCATGTCTGAAATCAGGGTCGACTGACCAGTTTCCAGTTTCAAACCAGTTTCATCTGGGATTGGCTCCAGCCCACACGACCCTCAAAGGAGAATCAGTATAGATAATGGATGGGTGGATGGATGTTTACGATTCTTTTAACCTTCCTTATTTTATGTTTTTGGATGCCTATGCTTTAGACTCGGGTTTGCCTTTGTTTTTAAAATCAAACCAAACCATTAAAGATTCAGAGACTATACATATTTACTGTTTTCCTTCATGCTCCACCCTCCACCCTTCACTCTGACACCTCTCTCTCTCTCTCTCTCTCTCTCTCTCTCTCTCTCTCTCTCTCTCTCTCTCTCTCTCTCACACACACAAACACACACACACACAGAGGGTGGGTGTTCACTTTGTTACAAGACAGTGGGATGTCATTAACTCTGTAAGAGGAGCCTTTAATGTAATTAACAGTGAGGAGACGATGGATGGGAGGTGGCAGGGAGGCGGCAATGGCGAGGTTGAGTAAATCATCTCACGCCCAGTCCACAACTGTCACACACACACACAAACACACTTCCTCCCCTCTCTCCTAACCCCCGTTGAGGAAGTGTGTCTTTAATTAAAAATCCCCCACCCAACACACACACACACATGCACACACATGCACACACAATGAACGCAAACACCACTCCAAGTTCCATGCGCTCCAGTCAGAACATGCAAGCTTGATTGGTATTAATCCTTATCTCCGAAATAGACAGCTTCTCAATTCTGTTTTTTCCTCGGCTGGCTAATTTCATGAAGAGGGTAATTACAGCATTTTCAATTTCGGCCCCTCTGCAGAGTTATGAGGCTGACGGCCTATCTCTGCACTGCAGCTGAGAGGGTTGGTGTGTGTGTGTGTGTTAGTGAGTGTGTGTGTTAGTGAGTGTGTATCCACATATCCCAGAGTGCCTGCAGATGCATGGTTGTGTGTTTGTGATTAAATGAGAAGCAGAATTAGTGGGTCATGTGGGTGACTAATATAACAGATAACTTGATGGCAAATCCAACTTGGATAAGCAGCTGAAATCATGACAACTGAGTAAACTGTATTCCAGACAGCAGCGCTTGTTCAAGTATGGTTGATTTAGAAATAATGGCGAGTGGAAATATTAAGACAATGTGAGTGCAAACATTCTGGTGCCAGCAAACCGATGCCCGGTCCAGAATGTGTTCAGCAGCAGTGTGATATCCAGTAATCTGATTTACTTGCTGTCTATCCAGCGTGTGTTCCAACAGTAGGAGGATGAGAAGCATGTCAGCCCTGATTACAGCTCCCAAACTGGCACGTTTGTGGGTGTGTGTATTCATGTCTGTGCTTTGGTCACTCTCCAGTAGGGAGATGGGAGCTGCCATGTTCCCATCTTTCTCAGCTCCTCTTTTCATCTCCTTCCATATCTCTCTCTTCCTCCTCTTCCTCTCAGCAGTGTGACTGACCTGATATCTCCCCTTCAACTCTCAAGCGCTCAGTAAACAGCTGCAGAGCATATCAATTTTTTCAGCCTAGGTAGCGTGCGTGTGTGTGTGTGTGTGAGTGAGTGTGTATATTCTGCTGCAGGCAGCTCATCAGCAATGCTCTGTCGACTTTGATAATAACTTAGGGCTCCGTGGCACTATGGCCCCCCAAATACTCTGTCACACTCCTCCTACTCTGCAAACACTGGCCGCTGCTGCCAGTAAAGCCGCTCTGCCTTCGTTGATAATGAGCTCTGTGTCCTCAAAGATAGTCTAGTGTGGACAGGTGCCAGATTCCCTTGAGGTTCGGAGCACTGCAGGGCTCCTGACACCAACAGGACAGCAGCTTAGGTCCTGAGCACACATTCCCACTGACTAATAGACAGTCATTAATTTAAACTTGATTAAATGGATACGTAATGGTGCCCAAAGGGAGAGTTAGTAATCACGGGGCTGGAGAATAAAGTAACAGGAAGCAAATAGCAAGTGTCTACAAAGTCAAGGAAGTTAGTATTAAAGTTTTTCGAGAGTGCACTTGCAATAACAATATTTTTGTCATCCTACATGGAGCACTGAAGATCATAAAAATGATTCATTATCTCGAATACCTGAACAGTGACGATAACCCTGCAAATACCTAAAATATAGGAATAGTCCTGCCGCATACATATCCATTATTTGGCATCTATTGCTTTTAAATGGGGCCGTCAGAAAGACGGACTTCCCTCTGACCATAAATCGACCCCTTAAAAGCCTAATGCGACACGGAGACACATATTTAGCTCACAGTTTAGCGTCGTAATTAGCGTTTGTGAGCTCTCTGCCTCTGCCAAGTGCCAGCCGCCCAACATCTGTTCCCCCTACTGCCGCCGGGGCCGGCTCCACCACCAGCGTCCCTCCCTCCTCCGCCAGCCATCTTTGCCTCTCTGCGGGTGGCAGCAGAACACTGATCAGGTCTGGAGTGAGATGATAGTCGGATGAAGAAGGAGAGGAAGAGAAAAAACAAGAAGAATTGACAGGTCTGTTTGCCCCCTTGAGCAGTCTGACTGTTCATTTGAGTCTCTAAAGAGGGAGGTCCTCCCCCTGCTGCCACCTTGACCTAACCCCCCCTCCTATCAAGTGCAATTAAATCACGTGGAGCATGTCAGGACACTCAGTCGTGGGCGTGCGCCATCAGCACATCTTCAGCATATTCAGCCTGATGGGGAGCTTCTGCACTTGCCTGTTGTATATTGGATTTATTTCTCGCTCCAACGGTGATGGATTTTCCATTTGCCTGTTTTGTGCGGTGGTGCAATATTGAGAGAAGCCGCACATTGAGACTGTTGCATCTCCTGTCACTCCCTGTCGCACACCGTTTGCTCGGTGCCATTTTTATCATTTTGCTCTCCCTGGCAAGCCATGTTGCTCCACATTGTGGGGCCCCATTTAACTCTGATAAGTCATTGTTCAGGCAATGCAGAGGGGAAGTCTTAACAACGTGCAGATAGTGTCGACCCCCACCCTTCTTTATTCTATTCTCTCGTTTCTGCTCTCCCTTTCCCCTCCTTCTACCTTTTCGTTATCATTTTGCCTCTACCTCCTCTGGGAAAATTGTCACTTCAGAGCCCTGCCCCCACAGGAAGGGGTGGGGGGAATAATGACAGGGACGGGATGACAGGGGAGAGAAAGGGGAAAAGGGGAAGGCGGTGGAAAATAAAGTTGCTCTTATCAGAACTTGCCAGGAGCAACGCACGCACAAAGCTGCTTGGGAATCCAATTTAGTCCTCGTTGTTCGTTTAAGTGATATCAGTGCAATTAGCCGTCACAGGTTAGAGTGTGAGCCCCGACGTGTTAAGTGATTTCCTCAAATCCCACAAGTTTAAACACAAGGGGATGACAGCTCTCAAAGAAAAAAGAAAAGAAACTTTTTTTTTGAACACTTTTTTTATGCAGCCTGTTAATAAATGTCAGCCGCCTCCTGGCTCCTTTGTTTTTCTCGTGTCAGCCGCTCACTCTGGATTTAAATGGATTTTCCTCCTCTGCATTTCACCACGAGGGTGACTTAGAGCTTATATTTAAGCCACACGTAACTCGATCGTGCTGTTTGTTGTTTTGTGGCATCCTTTGTGATGAGAACATTTGCGCAGTAGATTAGATAAGGAATATGAGCTTGATGTGTTTATAAGAACTCCAGGGCTAGATGTGTTCTTTTTCTATATTTTTGTTTTTCATATTACACATGAAACTCTAGAGTGGCCATTACCCAAGGTGACTGACCAGAGGGAAACTCTGTGGAAGTCGGCCAGGATACATTAACTATTTAAAAAGATTACAAATCTTTAAAACTTCAAGTTTCTAGTTTGAATTCCAGGAACATCTAATAGAGAAAAGTTTGAGGAAGGTAGATGACAACAGACTAAAATAAGTTTTGTCCCCTAACAAGTTTATGTGAATGGTTTACACGCAGGGTTAAAAAGAAACAAAAAAAGTATATTTGAAGTTGACATTTGTGTTCACGTTTGGTGATGCAGAAGAGTAACAAGCCCAAACATTGTGGCTGATGTCTTCCTCGGTGCACAGGCTCAGTGATCATCCCCGTCTTCACCAGCCTCTTTCAAACTGATGTGAGCTGTCAGGTGCACATGGTGGAAAAAGCATACTGTCATAAAAATAGAGCATTAAAAAAACAGTTTGGCATAACAATGACTTAGAGGTACTGGAAAAAAATCCAAGGATGCAAGAAGTAAAGATTTCACTTTTTATACATATATCTACTAATTCCAGAAATCTCTGTCTGTCTGTATGTGGACCGCATATCTCGAGAATTTCAGAAACTTGTCGGCTTCACACTTTGCATGTGTAGTTAAGGGCCGACCGAAATGCGTGTAGATTTAGAAGCGATTTGGAGACATGACACGGTAAATGTTAATACAATTTTAATAAACAGGCGACCAGTGCTCATTGATGTAAGTGACGTTGTCGATCACAACAACGGGCACGTTCACAACAAAGGCAACAACAACTGATTCTCCAGCTTGTCTCTCTGAGTGGAGGTCCACTGAACTTTGAAAGCAATAGGTGAATAAACGGCTCTTTGTGCAGCAGTGGGGGTGCAGCTTCAGGGTTCTGTGGAGCAGCAGGGTTCTGTGGGGCTCAATTACTGCAGGCCACTTTTACAGTTTCAGAAAGAAAACTGCAACCATTATCATCACAGACCAAACAAACAGTCCATTCCAAACAGGTGTTAACAACGGGCACTGCACTTATATATATATTTTCTTCCCTAAAAAAAAACAATATTACCTTTTATTTCTCCATTTTGTCTTTTTCCTCCAACATCCCAATGTAACACCACACAGTTGTCTTGTAACCTGCTCTGCTCATATGACTGTATTGGATTTGTCCTGCTAGAGCTGTGAAGCAGGAGAGGCTGCAGGTTCTGGAAGTGTTTTTATTATTTTTCCATTTTTTCCCATTCTGTATTCCCATTTTTTTTCTTTTAATGATATCCTCTGTGTTTCTCAACACAGAAACACTGGAGATAATTTTTCAGTCGTCTAGTTTTATATCATGGCCACCCCTTCATCTTTGTTTCTGTATGAAAGAGGTCAAACTGGGACAATCACTGTGTCTGCCGCTGTGTGTTTCTCTTCTGCATTTCAAAAGAATACAGTTTACACAAATATGCTCTTTTAGGATTCACTATGTGAACCATCGCACCTGCTTGACCTCCTCCTTTCCTCTCTCCTCTCCTTTTCCTGGTCTCTAGGGGAGATCTGTGCGTTCAACATCCACGGGCTGGAGGCTCCGTTCAAAGCGGTGGTGCTGAACGGTACGTCAGGCGAGGGCCAGCTGAGGGCCCACGGCCTGGTGGACTGCGAGCTGCAGAAGGAATACACCTTCATCATACAGGCTCACGACTGTGGCTCTGGGCCCAAGGGAACGGAGGGCAAGAAGTCCCACAAGTAAGTGATATGCACACGAGGGTTTGAGCACAGAAGCCTGATAAAATATGCCAGTACATGCACAATATGTATGCATGCATACTTCACATGGCAATTTGTAGACTCACAGTCGTAGATTTGACTTTTTTAGAACAAGTGTACATTTCACCATTTGTCCATAAGTCATAAAAACGCTCAGCTAAATTATGTCAAAGAACAGGTACTTTTTGTATGTTTCATCATTCTATTAGACAACGGATCAAATTATCAAATTATCTGCTACTGTATGCCAGAGCACACTGACAGTTTATAATAGCCTAACAGGCAAATGCTGGTTGAAAAAAAAACATCAAAATGTAAATAATTTGCTTTAAATCTCTCAGCATTAGATACAACTTGAAGGAGACAACTACTCCTCACATAGATGCCTCCTACTTTTACAAAATATTACACTTTACCCCAAAGTTAAATTTGATTCAAATAACGCTCAGTGGAAGTTTCCAGCTCTTTTCTCCTCCTCTGTTCTCGTGGCTCCAGTTGCATCCCAGAGAGCAAACACAGCAAATCACCCACCTCCTCCAACGCCACTGACTGCTTTAAAGAGGTCAACTGATAAAAACTATTAATCACACTTGTTGGTTCTCCTGAAAGCAGCCTCTGTCTGAAATTGCTCTCCATGCAGCCTTTCATACAACTGCCTTTGTCGACTTTATCCCTTTGAATCTCCCTTCGCTGTGTTACCTCTCAAACCACCTCAAAAATGGAGCCAAGCACGGAAACCTATCATCTCGCCTGGCTTATAGATGCTTACACACACACACAGACACACACACACACACATATATGTGTGTACATACTGACGCATAGTGTACACACGCTAAACCTGGAATTTTAGCTTCAGGGATTTTCAAGCGTTGTGTGTGTGTGTGTGTGTGTGTGTGTGTGTGTGTGTGTGTGTGTGTGTGTGTGTGTGTGTGTGTGTGTGTGTGTGTGTGTGTGAGAGAGAGAGAGAGAGGTAGACAGACTTTGGTGTGTACAAGGTAAATAGGGTGATTTCTGCTTCTATTTTCATACTGTTGCGAAGGCAGATTTAGAAGTCATAGGAGTCATAAGGGTGGGTCCGGTTTTGGAAATACATGTACAAATATAATACAGAATAAACATCCTTAAATATGCTGAGAAATGATTTTATGTGTCACTCCAAATAGCTTTA
Source organism: Hippoglossus stenolepis (assembly GCF_022539355.2). Classification (NCBI taxonomy): domain Eukaryota; kingdom Metazoa; phylum Chordata; class Actinopteri; order Pleuronectiformes; family Pleuronectidae; genus Hippoglossus; species Hippoglossus stenolepis. The sequence goes on from NC_061486.1 coordinate 25,617,493, forward strand.
ATATGAAAATAAGCCTTGTGAGGGCGCCAGTCTTCTGGGGTCGGCTATGGTCCTCGATGTAAATGTCTTTATCCACCCATGTCCACTAGGGTACACATGGACCCCTACAGGGGTGGGTGGAGTCAGGTACACAGGGCGTGGATTGCCAGATTAACACTGATCCTCATTTTAATATGACTGGAAAACGTAACTCTCAGCAGACAAGGAATGTGGCAAGTATGGTCAGCCATTTTGAATCTCTTTGTTATCTAATAATTTAGTTCCGTGCCCCCCTGTATTTGTTTGATCAGTTGTCCAACAGGAAATGTTACAAAAATATTTCAGAGGTTGTGATACCGACAGGCAGAGTACTCACTCTGGTATAGGAGGGGCAGAGGGAGGAATCTGATTGGTCACGCGTGGCCTCCTCTCTGTGCTTTTGACCATGTCCCTTTTTAAGCGCCCTGTTATGTCACACTGGCCGCTGTAATGCACACCCTGTTTGGTTGGCGCAGTCAGGCCGACGCTGCGGGGAAAGTGAATTTGGGGACACTTTAAATGGCCCTGTCCTTTCCCTGGCAACTCTCAGAGGAGGAGTCTGGCCTCTCGCCGCACCACTTGCTCGCTCGCCAGCTCTGATTTAGAAGGAAGCTAACAGGGATAAGGAAGAAGCTTTGCCCGAGGCTTTGCTCAAATTACACATGACACATCCACAGCAGAGAGGGAAGGCAGTCAAGAAAATTAGCAGCTAAAGAGGACAGGGGAGAGGATCAGGAGTGACACAGGATGAGTTTAAACTTCTTTCTCTATCCTCTTTTCTTCCCTGCTCTGCTTACCACTGACTGCTGGCCTACTTCTCATTCCCATCGTCTTTTTTTTCCCAGGCTGACTACAGCTCAGCTCGCTCCTGCTGTGTGACTCTGTCCTCTCTGTCAGTCCCTCTCTCTCTGGTACAAACTCACAAATGTCTGCTCCCTCAGCCCGGGCTGTAGAAGTCTGTCTCTTATGACGACTGAAATTTCTTGTTTTTTCTGCTTGAAAATGCCACCCCAAACTTTGAAATATGGTATCATCCTGTGAAGGTGGTAAAGGTCTTATCTCCCTTCTTGTTGACATTGTCAGGAGCATTGTCAGCAGGGTTGAGAGACGTGACATTAAAACCTGCCTCTTTCTGAGTCAGAGCACAAAATAGTTGTGTATGGATTTTACGATTCTAAATCACACTGTTTGACTCAATCACTTCTCAGCAAAATGTCAAAACTCACCTTGAACTCATTGAAAGTGTCTCTGCTTAGGTCAAATTTACACGAAAACCCAAATGATGCTACAACACTGCTGGGCTGACATCTGCCATGGGAACTATTTACATTGAGCTGTGAAGGGTTCGCATAGTTGTAGATGTGAATACTGAACCTTTGGGTCGGATGTAGTGGAAGAAAAACAATAATATTATCTCACTAATTAAAAATCTGAAGTTTACTGCTCTGTACTGTTCCCTCACAGGTCCACACACACACTAACACCTTTTTCTCCGAGTGACTTTCTACAAGTTGCTGTTGGAGTAATAAGGCATGAGGGACGTCTCACTTCCTCACGAAGCGTGACATATTCACAATCCTTTCCAGGACTTGCACCTTAACCGCAGCACGGGTGAGACACACCGGCCCCGAGGTTACATGCCTGGAGACTGTTGCTCGGTTGTCATGGGGATGGTGCGGTGGGGTGGTGGGGTTAATTAATTCATAACAGGGGTAGGTCCGCCCACCCTCCCCCTGGGGTTATAAGTGCAAATAGTGTGAAAACATAGATGTAAGAGAGACACAGATGATTTCTCTTGTCTCTGTGGCCACGTATGCAGGGCTACAATTATTAAAATCATCATTAGTGAATCTTAGAGGCCTGTGTGTCCTCACCTCGCAGCAGTTTGGAGAGGCTAATTATCTCAACAAAACAGCGCGCTGAAGGACAGCCGATGTACACACACACACACACACACACACACACACACTGATACACACACTCCCAAATCCCAAATGCTGAGTCACATTCACACTGATATCCCTACATTTACATATGAATAATACAAATACCATAGCTGCGCAGTCGGGATAGATCAGCTGATTTTGCATCTCACATTCACACAAACACACTCAAACACATAGACAACCACCTACAGACACACACAGGATTAACAAAAGAAAAGTTGCTTTTTTTATATGTGGAGTGAAGACGTGGGCCAAAAGCTCTGCCTCGTTAGCATAAGCTGTTGTTACAAATTCCTACAATGAGAAAGACCAGGGGACTCCACGCAGACAAGACACTGTGCAGTGCTGTCAATGTGTCACTGCTTTATCCTACCAAGATTCCAAACTTCTCGTTTGTCACACTTGAGTGAAACCTCATTCTGTCAAATCCTATTAGTTGATATGATTATTATGCCTGGCGAGAGAAAGTGAAAAAAAAAAAAAATACATCTAGTGTAGGAATATGCTGTTTATCTTTGGCTAACATAATGTAATGGGAGAATAGTCTCTGTGTTTCAATTATGAATATGCACCACCAGGAACTGCACCATCTGTGCCTGTCTGCTGCAGTTACCCGACGAACGAAAGTGACACCCGCTCCCATCCCAGATTCAAACCACGATCAGGTGTCGCCGCACCTCGGCAGACGCTTGAATACTTGCCAGTAAAGTTGAACAAATGGCCACTCAGACGTTTAATTGTGAAGAATTGCTCTTAAATGTCTGTTAAAAGCCTAATGATCTATATCTATGTCTTTAACTGTACAGAGATTACAGCCTGATGTCCTGCGTGTACTTTTGTCGATATTCCTCTGTTCAGTTGCATGATAGTCCAATCCACCCATCAATGATTTGATCCATACTGTCTGATGAGGGGTAAGCAGGATCTGGACGTGAAGCTCGACATTGGACTGGATTAGCATGCATTATAATCACCTTGTATTGAGATTACACATGGCTCCTGTGGAGTTTTGTGCTAGGGCCTCAGGGTGCTGGCCGATGTGCAAGTGGGATTTCCTTGCATATTGATGAGGTTACTATCCGGTGTTGCTAATTCTTGACAAAGATTAATTGAGTCTGTGTGTGTGTGTGTGTGTGTGTGTGTGTGTGTGTGTGTGAGACATTTAATAATGACTTTGTTTGAGTGGCTGTGTGTAGCTGAGTGTTGATAAGTAATGAGTGCAGATGAATATGTAATAAGCTGGGAACAATGCTAACCTGGCATCAACATGCAGCTGGTATCTGATTGTGTCTGCATATGATTTAGCTGGACTGAAATCACACCTGGCACTTGAATACGTCAACGCTGCACTTCATTTTCTCATGAGATATTCACATCCCGGAAAAGTGATTGCAAATATCTCCATACCGTCTTTTTTAATAAGATGAAGGACATGACAAAGAAAGCTACTGTCATCGAAGCGATTTGTAATAAAACATGCGTCAGTCTCATTTGAACGATGTGTAGGAGATGAACCCATGATGCATTTCAGTCAGAGTTTAACACCTTTTCCACATCTGTAACTTGTGCCGTCTTCACTTTGCTAGAACAGAACACATTTTTGTCTCTGTCTTTCTACTTTTGATCCGCCAAGAAAATGTCTTCTCATACATTGGTATCAGTCAGAAGTGATGAAACATTTTATATTCTCCTGACTATAGTGTTTCCTAGAGGGAGAGCGTTTAAAGAAACACAGAATAGTCAAGCACCACAACGGAGACATTTCTCATGTGTTGATTAAAACACCACAATCAATTGTATTGAATCCAGCACGAACCAATGTTAGAGGCAGTTCAAATTCTCAGGTCATCTCCTACTTACCTAGTAAAACAGTTTAAATGCATCAACATCAAGATATCAATGTTATATTTTGATTTGTTTTAAAAGCAACTGATGAATTCAACACATATTCAACACAGGCTGTTATTTTGTTGACGTGTTCAGTTACACGCAGCATCTATTGCTCTTCTGTCCGTCCTTAGAGAGGGATCCCTCACATGTTTGTTTTTTTTAGTTAATAGACAATAGGGGATTTTTTGTAGTTTCTTACTATTGTTGAGGGTTAGATGGTTGATGGTTCTCCATCTCTGACCACAGCTGGTTGTGATGTGAGGTGCATGAAGATCAGCTTTACCACAAACCCTAGGGATGGAGATACCTTTAATGATTTCAGTCATTTCAGCAAGCGACACTAAAACATGCTTTGAGAGACAAAGGGGCTGAGATGAGTGTGTGGCTGATAGGAACAAAAAGATAAGAAGGATAACATGTAGAACAATGGTAAAGGTAGAGTGGCGCTGTTCCAGTGTTTAGTCAGTTTCGTATCAGTATCATCACAATCCCCCCTAAACTATTAATGAGGCTGATGAATTATTAAATCAATTGTTACATACCTTACTGTGACTCGAAGCTACCTGCATATTTCCTTTAAAGCAGATTTTTAAACATTCCTCCTGTTCATATCTCTTACAAACATATTGCCTGAGTGATGGAAACTAAAACCCCACTCCTGGTTCTGTGTAGAAATATATGAAGTTCAGCAGAAGCTAATATGAGGCTTCAGCATGAGTTTGAAAAAAAAATGCAAATGAAATGAAAGTCAAACTCAAACTCAACTTTATTTGAGTTGTATAATTATGTGTAATTCTGTGGATTAGCAGTGAAGTGTATGGATCTGCAGCTGAAGACTGGAGTCTGTGTTTACAGTGAGTTTAACCAATGACAGCTGTCTCGAACGAAAGTGGGTCAGTTAACGTATTTGCAGTATTTTTCATGATAACCGCTTATCCACCCGGCTTGATGCCAGTCCTACTCTCTCACGTTGGCACTCCTCAGTGTCATCTACAGTACATTGGCCATTAAAACATTTTAGCGTTCTGCCAACTGCAGAAACACCAAGGGAGCTTTTTGATGTGGAGATCCACATGATTTAACACAGAGGAAAACCTTGAAAACTCTGCTGAGCATTGTTTTTCTTGAAGAAATGTATAGTGCAGCAAAGGAAAACACATTTCTCACACAATAAAATTCACCCAGCTCTGATCTGAAGTAATGAAACATAAAAGTGTTGTTGGAACGAGGCTGTATCTTCCCTGCACCACATTTTAAGTCTGTATTAGTTGTATTTAAACATGACGTGTTCACACAGCAATTTGAAACACGGCCTCAGATTTGATTTCCTCATTAGCTGGGACGATGTTGTTTGTTTAACCTTTGACTTTTATGTTCCTCCAGATATCCATCCCCACGGCTCTCGTTTCCATCCACTTTGTTCAGCAGTGTTGTTGTGATCAGTCTTGCACCCGTGGGGGGGGGGTCCCTTAACCCGCAGTTGTGTTTCTGTGTCACCCTGACTCACTTCGGACCCTCTGCTTATGAGCTGTGGCCTGTCACTGGGAATGGCGGCCATGGACTCGACTTGGCAACGCTCCAGAAACATGAAAAGACACACGCACAAACACACACTCTCACACACTAACACACACACACACACTTGCCCTAGAGAGCCAGACGTCTGTTTGGTCCAGATGTGAGCCATCAGCAGAGAAACGCACACTCGCCCGCACACTCACACTGAGTCACAGTTATTTAGTTATATATGATGCATTTGTGTGCATGAATACATAATCACACACACACGCTGCAGACCCTCCGTACAAGCCTCGGTGGAACAGAGCATATGTTTGCTCCCTCACCACTGGGGAGTGTGGCAAACCAGGGGGTAATGTTTATGCGAGAGCGTCATTAATATGACAAAACAAGGCTGGCTGAGGGATTTACTGCACACACTGCTGCTGCCATCATCCGTCACTTCTTCCTATCACCGCCTTTCGACTGCTGTTAGCGCCACCATTAACATCCCTACAATCCTAATCCTAAAAGATTAATCACTGTCATACACATTTTTGTTTGCGTATTCCCGACTTGTGTCTGGTGGTGGAACAACTATTCAGATCCTGTAAAGGCCCTCAAAACCTGTCATGTTTAAGTCTTTACAAATAATACTTAACTTTGTTTTTTTCTCTCTTTAAATTCACTTATTTCATACGGTCAAGGCTATTTAAAAAAATATGTATCTTATTTGCATTTTGAAATACATCACATATTTACAGCAAATGGATTTGCTTTAAAGCAAATAATTTATAGCAAAAATGGAAAATATAGAAATGTATGCCAAGGTTTTATAAAATCAGAAAAATTGTCAATAAGTAAACTAATATGTCTGAAGTATTAATAATTTCTCATTAGCTGGTTGGAGGTCAAATATCTAAAGCTCTATACAGTTTATTTAAACCATTTTTACAATATTTAGTAATTTGTGAACTATATTTAACAATTGATTTAGTTTTTTGCCTTGTTTAAATAATGCAAATACTGAGATTATGCCTTATTTTTAGTTAGTTTTGGTAGTGTATGCCTTTGCTACGGAGGTATTGGGCACCAGATAATTTTATATATAAATATAAATTTTATAGTTTGGACTTTTATTACATTTTGTCAGGTTTGGGGCTCCGTACATAGAGGCCGTCATAAATTATGAGTTGTTTAGTTACTAACAAATGGAACGAGTTACAATGAATGATGCAGATAATAATGAAAGAAATGGAAGATGAAGTGTGTGCGTGTAGGATGACATCTGTATTACGAGGAAAGGAGGAGAATAGAAAGTGTAAGCTCAATGATGAAGATTGGAGATCTTAACCATGTTGCATGAAATGACACAACCTCCATTAATCTGAGTTCAGATGCATGTGTTGCAACTCTGATCTGCTCCATTCCATAAAGTCCCCACAGTTTCTGAAAGTATACATTGAATGATATAAAGCAGGCAGAGCTCATTTTAGTGCTTTTGGTATCGTTTGGGTTGACTTAACTATAATAATACATCATATTAAACATTTTAACTAGATATTAAGATATAAATAAATTTAAAAAAAAGATAAACACAGTAGATTTACTGAGTAAATTACTTGAGTAAATGTACTAAGTTACACCCTACAATGCCTGTCTTCCATTTCTCTGTGTTTTTTTCACCAGTTGTTTATACATTTAGGATTTCTATTAAAGCCTTAACTGTGGATGTGTTTGTGTACAGAGGCTTAAAACAAATGGCCCCCTGTGTGTGTGTGCTCGTGACAGGGACAGATAAGGCAGTGTGGAAATCCATTCTGCCTGGGCTCAGCCTCCGCACTGTTTCCCTCTTTGTCGTCCAGTCTCCATCTCCAGCTGACCACATGTTGAAGAGATATGCACGGCTCCTTGTTGTTGCATAATTTCACCGTTATTACTGTACCCACCAGCTAATCCTATAAGCCACATACTCATCTCTGCCCCTTTGTCTCACGAAGCAAAGCATTACTTCTGCCACAGCTTAAAACTGTATTAATCTGGCCCAGCGTCATCCATCACCAGTTGTCAGTCAATGAATCGAAGGATTGATCAGGCCCTCTTCTCTTGCCTTCTGGCTGCTGTAGAGTATCGATAAAGGCATGTTCTAGAGTGATGCACCCTGGCCTTCTTCATGAAGTGTGACCGAACATGAATTGCAGCTGATAGGTTGCTTATGGAATGATTAATTAGTGTGGTAAGTGCACTTGGACACTGTGTAAGGTGTGTATAGCTATTGTAGAGGAAGCGATCCAGGAGATTATTTTGCCATAGCGATGCAATCAAAGCAATCCATGGGGTCAGGTCAGATAGTGAATAACATAAAGCACATTGCGACTACTGGTTACCAATCCAATTCATCACTGGTAGGGAACTCTGCTCGTTAGGATCCAACCATTATTTGAGAGGCTGCAGTCATTACTCCTTCTTGCCATTGCATTTTCAAAGAATGTTAATATCCTTCCTCCTGTGTGTGGACTTCAAAGACATATAGCTTTGTAATGCATTTGAAGAAGTGCTTTGCAGCGATTAGGTACAATGGACCGAATCGGGAATACACACATAACCTTTTCCCAGTTATAAAACCACTTTGTTCTTTTTTTCTCTCTCTAACCCCCTTTATTTTGCTGTGGCAGCATAAATGAAACTGAAAACAGCAAACCTTAATTGCGATTTACTTTTCTGCCTGACAATTGCTGAGAAAGACATCGGCAGCAGGATTAGTGGTTTTGGGTTAATGCATTAATAGTTCAATTCATGTGGAGGCATTGGTATATGTTTATTGGATATTTTAAAATGTCTTTGAAGGTATGTTTTTGTGTTATAATAATTTTGGATAGATTTGGAAGATGCACTAACAAAAACAATGAATGGTAAAAATGTAAGAATCAGAGGCCAGAATGTCCTTATATTTGGTCCTAAGTTTTTTTTAATTTGTATTGAAAAAGTTTTTTTTAACATACATTCAATAAACAGTAATAATAAAGGACAGATGAGACAGATGGGTTTGCTTTTAATTGTATCATCAAAATTGTTACAGTTCATCCTGTGTGGAATATAAATGTGTGAACTAAATTTAATGTAAATCCATTCAATAGTTTTTATTCCATTTCACCTAAAACCACTAATATCAATGTCAGGGTGGTGCTAGAGTAAAAAGCAGGGTAAAGTTATCAAGATTCATCCTCTGGGAATCATGAATGTAGGCACGACAATGTGTGCTTGACATAACAAAAACATTAAAAAAGGAAGGACTGTACATGAAAGCAGTTACACTCTATGCAGATGATGTAATATTCTACACTAATCTCCCTTTGTCTCCCCCTACTGTCTGCAGAGCGGTGGTGCACATCCAGGTCAACGATGTGAATGAGTTTGCTCCTGTGTTTCGGGAGCCCCAGTACCACGCCGCAGTGACAGAGGGCAAGATTTATGACAGCATCCTGCAGGTGGAGGCCACTGACCAGGACTGCTCTCCACAGTACAGCCAGATATGTAACTACCAGATCACCACAAGCGCCACGCCCTTCGCAATAGATCGCAATGGTGAGTAGAAGAGACGCCAAATATATGACAAGCATCCAAAGATATGTCACTTTCCACAAAGTCATTGTGCTATGTTACCTATATATTAACAGTCTATGACAATCAGTGCGTTACAAGTGTTATTTTGAAGTGGTGTCAGTTAATTCTTCAGGGCATCCACTTTCTGCTACATATTTCAAATCAAGTCAATCTTCCTCTGCTCTCCATATTATGTCGAGAAGCAAACAATAAGTGTGTTTAATAACACAGTGACACTTATGATCTGAAAATCTATAATACACACACACACACCTAGTCTAAACTAAACATGCATATACCTGCATACACATGCACACACATAAGCTAAACTTAATACTCTGACAGATGTGTAAATGTGTTCTTTGCTCTTTGCAAAGACAAAGTCAAGCGTTGCCCAGAGAGTCATCAGTCATCTCCAGAAATCAGATTACAGAAGTCTGGGATCATATAAACATAAAACATATTGATGCGAAGAAAATTCAGTGGGCACATATTTAATTGACTTCATTGTATTGCCACTTGCACGTAGTAATTTTGTTCTTGGACATTACTCCACAAACAAACACTGAATGTTTTTACTGACATAAATCTATTCCACAAAATCTATTCTGAGATGTGATCATCAAAATCGCTTTATTTATTCAATGGCCATTACTATTATTAAATTCTAATTTATAAATAGTCCATAGTTTATATTTTAGTTTTAACATCCCGTTAAGTAGCTGACACGTACACGAGTCTATTGACATTTTGAATCTGACCACTGTTAGGCTATTTAAATACAACTGGAGGACCACTGGCTCTTCTGAGACTTAAAAAATTCACATTTCTTTATTTTTTTGCTTAAGATACAAAAATGTAAGAGACATTACTGTTTACATTTTTGTTGTTGCCGACTGCCGAGCGTTGCCAACTGCTGAGGTGCTGTAATAAAAAGGGCTGACTTGATGAGGTCAGGGTAAAACTGGACTGTAAATGATACAGAGGAGAGGCTGCAGCCAAGGAGTTCTCTCTTCTCTCTTCTCTCTCCATTTGAGGGTCTCGCTTAGCTATTGACCGCTGAGGAAAAGGCTTTGAGAGCTCTTGAACTCAAGAGTACCTAAGGGAGAGAGGAGGAAGATGGAGGGAGGAAAGGAGGTGTGGGCTGTGAGAGTAAGTGTAAGTGCTCTGAGAGGATCATGGAGAGATACAAAACTGTAGCAGTGATAAACTATACAAAAAGAATAAGACTGGTGATATAATACATTTTTCCTATTGCCAATAAAAAGACAAAAATCAACAATGACTTGATCCTAATAACAATTATAGTTTATGTTTCCAATCCCTGACGTATCAGATTTTTCTGAGCTCATTCTTAAGTCAAAATATCAAACAATACAATGAACCACACTGTTGCACAGGGTGACATGTTGCTTCATTGCCATTAATACACACTATAGTTTATATGCCTCAGTCCTATTTACACCACTTTACTACCGTAAATTTTCCATATTCCACCAAATGCGTATTTATCTACAGCTGAAGACTGCACTATTTATTTTTGTTAAAAATTACAGTGCCCAGCTGTTACTGGACCTCTCTTACTATACGTTTAACTATGAATCTATTGAATTGAGTGTTATTTGTCAAGAATAACATCAGTAGGATGTTGGTTTTGGGGTAAAGTGCCGCATACATGTAAGTAAAGTATGAAATTATTGATAAACAGACTATAACCTTATCGCCTTTTGGTAATTACATTTTTTTTTGTGGACATCAAAAACATAACTATTTAGCCATGCTTGAGCAAAATGCTGACATCAGAAGGCTAACATGGTAGTTTTAATCTTTAGTAGGAAAAAGTTCTAGCGTACCATGTTCACCACCACCAATGTAAGCATACATTGCTAATTAAGAGCATAACAAGGGTTCTGGGGATGCCAGTTGCAGATATTTGGTAATAAACTGAATAAAGTCAAGTTAAATAAAGGTACTGTAATACATCCTGAGGGGCAACAAATTTAAGTAGTTATTGAAACATTTCACTTCAAACTCTCTGTCAACCTCATGGTGGCACTAAAGCAAGATTCAGAGGACCATCACAGTCAGTGGGATTAATCCTCTGAGGACCATTAATGTCTGCACAAACCTGGATGACAATTCACCCACTAGTAATTTCAGTCAAGACCTAAATGGTAAACCAACCAACACACCAACAATGCCACATCTATAGCCATGCAGCTAGAATGACTTATACATGTTTTGAAAAACGTATGCAAAGTCAAATCTTTGCACTGGATGACTCATTCCTAAGTTTCCATGACCATGGGCACTGCAGTTTATTTTGAATCAATCCCACACACACTATCTTGGTACTGTGAATAGTCACCAGAACACAGAATATGTAATAATCTGCGATTAACAATAGTTCATTTAAGTTTAACTATCAAACTAACCTCCTGATTAGCATTTATCAAAACCTACAAAACCCATTGGTTGTATGTAATTTCTGAACCTTATTTAAATACAACTAGAGATTTGTGACTTGTTAAACGTGTTCAGTCTTGAGGACGAACAGCAGAGGGTGGTTGCCACATGTGCCCCAGAAGGGGAAGGGTAGTTGGAAAGCAAACTAACAACACAAACGGACAAATTGTTGTTTCTTCATGTGATTTGTTATAACTACAAAAAAGAATAATGCCAGCATTGTCTGTTAAACAAAGACTGGTAGCCCTAACAGAGCTAGATAAGAAATGCTCCGGTAATCCTGGACAGTAATTATAAAGCAATGATGGAGGGAACTCACAAAGGCAGGTGCAGAGATTGGTTTGCATTTGTGTGTTTATGTTCCTCTGATAGAAGGGCAAATAGAGAGAGCAAGATGAAGGGGAAAGTAGTCATTTACTAGCTGGCCACCCTCGCCAGCAGTCACAGCACGCACAGCGTGCTGACACGGATAAGTTGATGTGGTAATTGAAGGAGCGGGAATAGGAACCTTCGTCATGCAGAAAGGTGTGAGTGTTTATACTACTTGTGTGTGTGTGTGTGTGTGTGTGTGTGTGTGTGTGTGTGTGTGTGTGTGTGTGTGTGTGTGTGTGTGTGTGTGTGTGTGTGTGTGTGTGTGTGTTAGAAAAAGACAGAGAAGAGCCCAACAGATGAGGCAGCAAACAGTGAAATGAGATGAGGCTGCGAAACAGTGAGACAATGATGTGCATTGAGAGGCAATGGGACGTTTGGGAAGGAGAGAACAAGGAGGGAAAGAATTCTAAACAAGCTGAGAGGGAGATGGATGATGAGGAGGATGGGAGGACGAACAATGCCGTCCTCATATGAATTATATTTAATTGTCCCATTCACATACTCATATTCAAATTGACCCCATTATCAACATTCAGCTTCCTCCGCACCTGTCTCTCCACAATACAACAACCTTAACAAGCGCGTGTGGGCTGAGTTATCGCACAACAACTCATTCCAGCTATGTTTCAACTCTTAGCCAATGAGGCCCAATCGTGTCTCACGTCATGTCAAAGCTCTTCTCACTCCGCAGGGTTGTCAGTCATTCTCCCTCCCTATTCATCAAATATTAACCGACACATTATAGGACTACAATAGGTCCCTTCATGCAGTCTGAGAAAAGACGCCGTCTTGGGTGTGTCGCAGTTAAAGACGAGGGAGGAGACGTTCAGACAATGGACATGTACTGTAGATACATATACATTCAGATACATTAGTATATACAGGATAAAATCACATTTCACAAAGGTGGGCGGTTAAACTGTAATACCAAGATGAATTTTGTGGGCTCGATTTGTTTAGTCGCACAAATGGCTTATATGAACTCCACCTACATGACATTATCTTTGACTTAACTTAAAAAAATACTACATTGCCCACAATACAACACAACCACAATGGGGGAGAGAGTTGGCGGGCACACAATCAATTTTTAAAATACAGCATTTAGTGGCTTCAAAACAATAACACCATGCAGGTAAGAGGAGGACAAGTACCAGCTTCCTTCTTTTTTTTGGATTATGAAGCAACAGGGGTTTAATGGAAACATGAACACTAATCAAAGCACTTGTGTTAGATTGAGGCTACCTGTCATCCCAACCATGATGTCATTTGTTACAGTGATTCTATTAAGGCATCACAGTTAATTTGACAATGATATATCCTGATGGGTTGGAATTGAAATGAAATCTAATTAAAATTAAATACCCATTATTCATGTAAGCAAACACACTCAAGCAACACAGTGTGCAGGCAGATCAGCAGCAGTACACAATCACTGTGTGTTCTCTATTCAGTCTCAAATGCACGAGGCCATTACAGTAGACACACACTTGAGCAGAACTGCTGCATTTACCCTCTTACTTTCCTCGATGCAGTCGAAAGTGCCTAACTTTCATACTTTGTGCAGTTTTCACTAAAGTCTAAAGTCATTTGAGTCAGTAAACAGGAGACAAGTACCTTTCTTCAAGTCCTCACCTGAAGTACAGCTCCATTAAGAGAGAATGTGAAAGAGGAAAGTAGCAATGAATATGAAAAACTTGTCTGTTTCACATTGCCCATGGCTACAATAAAGAGAAACCAGTCTAGTTGTAAAAAAGCTTACACAGCCATTTTATGATTCCATAAAGTCCGTCTCCAAATCACTGACGGCCGCGAAACTCGTCTGTTTCTCAGTTACAGATTTGTTTTTTGCATTTATAACCGAGTGACAGAGTTTCCCAGAAAACATTGTACTTTACACATTTATCACATTTTCTCAGCTACTCGTTTCACTGTACATAAGCTTTCTAAATTAATGGGTTCACTCGAAAAACATATAAAATATAGTAAACTCCCAGCTTAATCAATTTACAAATGAAAGATTCATGTAGAGCTTCACCACAAAACCTGTTTACTAGAAGATATATTTACTTTTGCTAGAAGAAAAACTACAGGTGTAACTATGAAAATAACATGAACATTGGCTCTGTTTTATTCCAGGTCCCAGCAGGCCATGAGACTGAACCTGTTTAAACAATACCATGGGCTGTATTCATGAATTTATCTTACCTCTACATTTATCTTACCTCTACACATCCTCAGTGGACCTAAAAGTTCTTACAAAGTTCTGTAACTTAAATTGATTCAACACTGACAAGAGCCACTTTATAAAAGTACCTGAGAAAACTGGTAAGAGAGGGGGACTGAGGAAACAGACAGGTTGATTCCACACACAAGTATTTTACCAAGTGAGATGTTGGCGTGTCTGGCATCAAACACACTCTGCTTATTGATACTGAGGATTTTTTTACACTTGGCTGAACAAACTTCAACCTTTAATTATTCATTTTTCCTAAAGTTTCAATTCTACTGGGTAAACTAGTGAAGTCAGTGAAGTTAGACTCACTCATCCATGTATATATTACAGTTGGTGATTATGTAATGTAGCCTTCACTTAATGATCTGTCAAACATAAAACTTGAGGGTATTTGATTTGAAGCACATTTCTTATAGAGATTTAAATATTCCAACTTCATCAGCAGCGGACTGCATTTTCTCAGTGGATCAGTTTACACAAACATAATATTACAGTATAATAATATTATGGTATCGTTTCAATTTGCTGGTCAGCTGCCATTTAAATATGTTTTTAAATAGTAGCTATTATTGGCTTTTCTCCAACTCCAGTCCAAATTGTGGTGATAATTAAGGGCTAGATATTTGATAACTGCCAAAAGCAGCAGAAGAATAATTTGTGCACTTTAGCAGGTAATTACAATAATGTTATCTAGCATTAATCCATAAACACATGGAGGTTCAGCCATCTGGTTTGAATCCATCTTCAATGCTTTGATGCATTTACAAAGTGCAAAAGGTTTACCCATAACTGCAACTGATTTATATTTGCTTTCCTTCTCCTGCAAAAACTTCATGTGCAGCGCTCTTATGCTTTTAACGCTGACTGTTAGTCCTGTTCTCTTCCAGCGTGTCTAGCGGTGACCCTAGAGCTTAAATTTCATTTCGGGAAAGATGATGAAGTGGCAGGGAGCCAAATCAGGGGATTGTGTTGGTGTGCCAACAACTTGCACCCATCCAACAAGCTGTGAGGGGCTGCATTGTCATGATGGAGCACCCAATTGCCATTGCACCACCGTTCAGGCCATTTGCACCAAATGTCTCTCCTCAGACACCTCAGAGCCGAGTAGCTCTGGACAGTCTAGATTGTCAGTCTAGGATTCACGGTGCATAACCCAACAAATGTCAAACACATTGCTCATGGACACACTCCTGACCTGATGCTGCTCTCCTTCTCCCTGTGTACAACACCACTGTGGGCTCTTCCACTGTGAAGACTGCTGTTTGGTCTCTGTGTCATCGACATAGACCCTAACTCCTGTTGAAATCACAAATACAAACCGAAGAGCGCTGACAAAATGTAACATGGAATACTGACTCACCACAGTTGTCAGTCGCTCCTTAAGAAGCTAAATTCCTTGAAATCCCTTTCATGCTATTGTGACATATTGGAATGCTGTAAAAAGGGCCTAATGCTGCAAACAGGAACTATCTCATCTGTTTTTCTAACTGATGGTGAATCTTAGAGCACAGAAAATGAAGATAAAAAAAAAAATGGTTGCTTAGAGAAAGTAGGCCACACCAACAACAATTAAACTACTTCATCTCCTTCACCCCAACCACACAACAGGAAGACATTTTGTTCATTTATCCATTCTTGGGGGATTTGAAATCTTAAAAGGAGCACTAGAATTTATGGCTCTTGAGTACTCATGTTTTTCTTTTGAGACAAGATTAAAGGACTGAAATTATTTAACATATTATTTTTTTCCCTTTGGGTTGAATTTGACCTTGAGTGACATTTTCTCCTCCATCAGGTAACATCCGCAACACCGAGAAGCTGAGCTATGACCGGCAGCAGCAGTACGAGATCCAGGTAACAGCCTGGGACTGCGGCCAGAAGAGGGCGCTGCAAAGCGTTCCCGTTCGCATTGATGTCAAGCCTGTCTGCAAACCCGGCTGGCAAGGTGGGCCTTCATCATTTCTGTGTGTGTGCGTTTGTGTGCCACGATTTCAGGAAGGTCTGATTGTTTAAACCTCCTGAAACGCAAATGCAATTATTTGTGTGTGATTACTTGAGTTTGTACAGTATGTGTGTGTCAGCATGGCTGTGTTGCACGGTGTGTGCACAGGGAAGGAGCTTGGGTAGTGAGCTGTGAGGAATCTATTTATGCTCATAGAAACACAGATGTGATTATTTGCATATTATTACTTTGGTGTGTGTGTGGTCATGCTTATCTCTGAATGTCTGGTACTTGCTGGAATCTGCAGACTGTGATTATCCGACTGTCTGAGTTTCTCCAGTCTCTTTACTTTCCTTTTTCCTCTCTTGGATTTCTTTGTTGCCTCACTCTTGTTTTTTTTTCTGCTTTCCTTTTCCTTTCCATCATCATCTCTCTCTTTTCTTCCCTCCCTGAGGAATTGGCCTGTCAACTTTAGCTGGTATGGTCAACAGCAATTTACTAAGAGCGGTGTGACTCAGCCAACACGGCTTTTAGCACATCAGAAGTCATGACAGCCTGAACAAGGCTCAGAGTAATGCAAAGAAAAGTGTTCACCTGGTTTTAAACAACACAAAGAGCCCTCGACGTAACTGTGGACGCAATCTGTCAGAGAGGGAAGCGGCACGTGATGAAGGACAAACTCACGCAGCGAACAGCTTCACCTAGAACCATGTACAACCTGTGCTTTACTGTCATGAGGGCATAAGTTTGTGTGCTGGCTTTGTTTGGCATGTGGCCATTTCACGCTCCACAGGACATACTGTTAGCAAGCAAGGTGATAAATAGAAATATATGAGGACCCTGGCAGCAGCTCAGTGGCAGCAAGTAAACCTTAAAAAAGGTCAAGTTGTTTGGCTCGTTTTAAATTTCCAATCTGTATTTTCTCTGAACAAGTGACAACATATGCCTGTAGTTTAACGTAAACTTAACTTTTCTGATCTTCCTCAGGAATCTTCGGTGACAAGGTCAGGATCTTAAAACAAGACAGAAAAAAGCTAAATCATTTCATTTTGCATCAAGAAAATAAATGATTCAAGGAACATCTTGAAACTTTTAACATTAGTCTTGTTTAAATCATTTCTTGAGATGGGTGATTTTTGCAGTGCAGTCGCAGCTCTACATGTCCGGCGACTGATTTTAAAATCCAAAAGAATTAAGGTCACCAAATCAACCAGTCTAAAAAAATGAGTACAACAGTCAATATGTACTCCTACATATTGATCTCAAAATGAATACAAGTAAGAAGTGCAAATTCACTGGGGCAGCACTTGGCAGCCCGCTGTGGAGTGTTTGTTGTGCCAAGGGGGTAAAGCCACAAGCAAGGATGATGGCAAGTTTAATTACATGCTTCATGGTTTACTGTATAAGGTTGCAGATATTGTCAAAACACATGAGAGAAGGCTACACGTGAAAGACTTTTGCATAACATACAGACACAGTCCTAGCTGCACAGTTGTTCCAAAATTGGGGCCATGTCTCATATCGAAACACTTTACACATGTAGAGGCTTCAAAAAGTCTTTACACCCTGTCACGTTTTACACATTTTTGCACATCAGTGACAAAGTGAATCATGTTTTTAGAAGTTTTCTTAACAAATGTATCAAATTCAAAACAGCGGCTGAGAGGCACCCTCAGTAACATGATACTGCCACCACCATGCGTAGGTGTAATGTGTTAAGTGTCCTGCATGCTCTACTCAGCTGCCAACACTTGAATGTCCCTGTTGTTGAGCCGGACAATCGTCTTAATGTGTGATGGGCAAATTTCATGTCATGTCTGAAACGTTAGGTGCTCTTTATAAAGGGTTAAGTGTTTCTCTCTTTAGAGGAGAAATTATTTTTCCTCATGCTTTCTGATTCATTGGCAAACTCCAACCCTGCTGTCACTCGCCTTTTACTCAAAGTGGTCTCTGTCTAGCCACACTACCATAAACGCCTGATTGATGGAATGCTGCTGAGATGGTCGTCCTTCCGAAAGGTTCTCCCTTGTCTACAGAGGACATATGAAGGACTGTTAGACTGGCTGCTGGGTTCTCGGTCACCTCCCTGACAGAGGTCCTTCTCCCCCATCAGGTTCCAAACGTCTTCCATTTCACAATCATTAAGGCGGCTGTGCTCCTGGGGAACGCTCAAAGCTTTTGAAGTGGTTTCGTACCCTTGCACTGATCTGTGCCTCACAGCTATGCCGAGGTCTACAGAGAGTTCCTTGGACTTCATGTCTTTTTGTCCAGAAAGGCAATGCCAATTGTGGGACCTTACATACACAGTCCAATTATAGACATACCCCACGGATGCACCTGACCACAAAATAGAGTGACACAGCCAAGGGTCTGAATGTGCTATGCTAAATGTTAGATTTTATTCTCACACTTTTAAAGTGGGCCCTCCGGTGAGAATCCCCCTCTGGTTAGTAGTTCTACCTTAAAACTGCAGTAAACAGATTCAAACAGCCGGAGTTTATGATGTCACAAACCTAAGAAACTAATCCTGTGAACTTTTGGGTGGGGCTCAGTCGCTGGAAATAGCTCCTCAACAGCAGGTAAGCTGTGAGGGTGAGGAGACATGGAGCTGGGCTGGGGGGATATTAGCATATTCATAGATCCTAGTCGCAAAATGAGGAAGGAAGTTATAGAGTTACTTTTTAAGCCGTTTTAAGGCCATGAGGGTTTTTTTCATCACAAACCTTTTGAATATTTAATTTGGAGGAACAGAAGAGTTGGAATAAGCTACTAGAGAGGGACTTAAATAGATTTGCAAAATATCTCAAAACTAAATCTAAAAAGAAAATCATATTCCTCCCAAATCATAGACATGAACATACACACAAGTGTAAATAATGGAATGAGTGGACCGCGGGAAGATAAGAGACAGAGTAAGAATACTTCTGTAGAGCCTCTTCTTTTCACCTGGTGTTGGTTATCTGTTGTATTTGGCATAACATCTAGTTCCTAATACATCAGTTAATCGTGACCAGTTTTATTTGGTCAATCTTATTGCCCCGAGCCCTGAGACAAACGTTAAAAAACGAAAGATACAGGTTTCTGTTTCACAGTTTCATTTAAGTTTATATGTTAATGCATTGGTATCTTTAAATTTACATTAACTGTATTAATCTCTAAACCTTCACCAAATTACGTGCGGGTCTGACTACTTTTTGTCATTTACAGATATTAGTCTTTGATTTTCAATAAATTTGCAAAAATATCTGAAAGCATGCTTTCCATCTGACATTGTGGGTTATTGAATGTAGATTGATGAGCAAAATCTTCAGTTTAATCCACTGACACAATTGAATGGAAAACGGGATCTGAATAGTCTGTGAAGCCCCTCGATGCTGTTCGTCTGGGCATATACATTTCAGCACAGCACTCATACATTACCAGAGGGTTGTCATTGGTGTACAGGGTGACATGGCTAGGCTCCCGGTGATTATCCTGTCTTTGAAGTCTGTTTACAATATTTTTTCTGAGTGCATTTTTCACGTTAGGATTTTCAGCACAAGATTATAGTGAGAAGATGCACACACACACTCACATAAGCATGGAGACACTCTTTCCTGATGAGAGTCATCCTTGTGAGCATTATTTGGCAGCAGAGATGAAAGGGGGGATGGAAGGGGAGAAGTAAATGCCATGGCCACAGATCAGGGGATATTTAATAGGGCTAGTGGTTGTTGAATTAAAGGCAGGCTTGTGTCGACAGGCTACTGTGGGAATGTCAGAGATGAGCACACACACACTCACACACACACTTAAAAGATGGGTTTTCTGTCGGTAGAAAAACAGTAATCTGTCTGTTCAAATTAGCTATGGTCTCTGGTTTGGGACTGCAGGGTTCAGCTGTGTGTCTGTCCTGACTTATCACACGTCCTCACTCAACTGGTGGAAACTCTGATGGGTAGTGCCTTTATACACACACACACACACACACACACACACACACACACACACACACACACACACACACACACACACACACACACACACACACACACACACACACAGGCTGTGTAGGAAATCACTCACTCACTTAGCAACCCCTACTTGACTAGGGTCTTCTATGTAGAGGACTATATAGTGAGCTCATCAGCCAAAGGAAAGAAACATTTTCGGACAGTGCTGATAATTACATCATTGCATGATGGTATATATTGCTTGGTTACTGACTCGGTTGTACACTACTTTTCATGATGCATTGTGGGAAACAATGAGTGTTCAAAAAAATTCTCTGAACATTCGGACAGCAATACAAGATGGCAAACTCACTATATTGTGGACTAGTTATTAGTAAGAGATTTTGGACACAGCCATGTTAAAGTGTTTTCTTCACCATATCAGCATTTTCTTTTCTTGTAACTTACCTACCTCTTACTTTATTGTTAACTCTGCCTAGCCTACACACACTGTTAGGATTTGTCTCTACTTGTTACTTCTGAACATGCAGTATGTTCTTTTACATGTCTTCTAATGCACATAGCCTGGATGTTTCTGTTCTTCCACGCTACACAGCCAGGTGTTATTTCGTTTCTAGCTTGTGTCTTAGTAGGGTTCACTTACTTGTTCCACAGCCATCTTGATGCCTTCTCTGCAGTATCTGTAATCGTCCTGATGCTTCAATTCCTGTGGAGTCCCATAATGCCAAACAGCTTGAAGGCCACGTGTAAGGAGAGAGCTGATGAAACTCTTGCAGCGAGCCTCAGTGGTCACATATTGTGCATGCTGTCTTCAGCTCTGGTTTTTGCCCACCAGGTCAGCAGACCGGACTTTCTCCCAGAGGCCTCCTCCATCCCATCTCGTGGAGGACAGTCAATTAAAGCAGGAGCATTTGCTTTGCTATTTCAGCCACAGGACCATGTCAATCTTCAGCTGTCATTACCAAGTGTCAGCAAGACGCCCACTTGATAATCTTCAGTACAAAGTCAGTTATCACCGTCATTGGGTATAGTTATGTTGCTACTGACAATCCCTGTGTAGATGGCGCCTGTTAGTGCACCTCGTCCTTATGCCACTGGGAGCCTATTAGGCCTTCAGACAGCAACTCAGGATATGTTCCATATGCGCTCACAACTTGAACACACTGGTGTTTCTGGGCTAGGAAAGACAAGGTAACCTGACTGGATTGGGTATTTGATCCATGGTGGTTCAGCATTCTAGAGCTCTGAAGTGTTCTGGCAGTCATAGGCTTGCTGGTTTGGAGTCCATGTGTCTTGTTGTTGCATTCCTGCCACCCTGCTAGCCACCCCAATCTCGTCGAGGACACACGTGTGACACCTCTCCTTCCTTTGGTTCGCTTGTGGTGAGGTGTTGGAGCGCTGACAAACCGTGACCACACTGTTGCCACTCTTCTTACCAGCACATATCTCAATCTATTGCTTCATTGTTGAATGTGGAATATATAAATATATATATACATAATTACACTAATTAAGAAGTGTTGTTGTGGCAGCTTTTGAAAACATGCAAATTACATCCCAGCTTTGGGATAATCAGATAGTGGAAGCCAACAATGCAAAAAGGCTCAAAACAAGAAACTCTATTTTAACTTGCTTCTGCTTGTCCAAAGCAATTCAAAACTTTTCAATCTCTCAAAGTGAATCTCTTATCTTGTCTCTCCATCTTGCTCCTTCTCATTGGCCCCAGAGAAAATCATACACACGAACCTACACACCAGAGAAACTAATCATGGAATGAGTGGACAGAGGGAAGATAAGTGACGTAGCAGGCTAGAGCTTCTTCTCTTCACCGGTTGAGATGGTTATCTGTTTTATTTGGTTTATCACATAGTTTCTAGAACAGCAATGGAAAGTTGATGGTGACAGTTTTATCAGCCAATCTCAGCCACTTGTTTCTGTTTTCCTAATTCCTTTATTAAAAAAAATAGTCATTTGTATCTTTAAATTTACATTTAAGTGCATTAACCTCCAAACCTTAACCGTAAGTTGCTGAAGTTAGCTGCTGCATATCATCAGGGTCTTCTGGTGAGGCCTACAAAAATTAAACACTTTCATTTAATTTTATAGTTGTGCAATCTCTGAGCCCATCGGCTATTGTCTGATGACAAATTAGCTTCTGGGCACAACGGCCAATGTTTTGGGGCTTTCGAGTGATTACAGCAGATAACAGGGCCAAGGCTCTGGCTTCCGTTCACCGTACACCATTTACAGTCCAACTAGTTTCTTTTACATGAGTCAAATGTAATATAACACAAACAGTGATACTTTTTGTAAGTTTTTTAGACCCAGACAACATTTGGGCTTATCTCTACTAACAGCTATCTGTATATGAATGCAGATCAATTAAAAAGCCGGTAGCCGATGCGTTTTGGTCGAGGTGCTCTGCCTCTTTTTCTCTCCACATGGTTTGTTTACCTGCAAGCAACGGAAGCCTGCTCAAACGAGAAAAGGCAAGGAGCTCCAGTAAGGAACCACCAGTGTCTGCAAACTGTTGAAAATACAATGTGCAGATAAAAAAAGTCTAACACAGGTCTTATCTAATGTTGGAAAAAATTGCATTCATGGTTTTCAGAAAATCAAATCAATGCTACAGAGCCATATCAGAGGCAATTACTTTATTTTTCTCAGTAAATGTGAGGTAATCAGTAAAAATACAGGGTTCACATTTCAAAGTAATCCAACTGGGATAATCACTTCCATGTATGTGATTGGTTTGCACACCACCTTGTTTAATGCCAAGTTGAGCCTGGATATTTTTTTTTTACTGGACAAGAACACTGCCCTGCTGGATTTGCTCTGTCCAAGTAAACAAGAAGCCAACATTTTTACACTGGGTTAAAGTTGGCCTTAATGCAGCTTTACTGCTGTTGCAAACTGGACAACAGGAAATGCAAAATATTTTTAACCACGATCATTTATCAAAAACAGCACCGGTAATGGTGATTCTTTTTTAACAGCATATCCACAACCAACATGTTTCTCTTCTTCCCGATAAGACCTTGTCTGAGGCCCGTGTGAGTCACTGTCTCCATAAACTTAAGTTAATGGGTTTATAGTGTGACACTCGAAAGATGGGCATAGTAGAAAGATAGAACCTCTTGTACCAAACTATTGAGCACAAGGTCACAGTTAGTCTGTTGTCTGTTGTCTGTTGTCTGTCTACAATAAGCATCTCTCAGACACTCTACGCTCTTCACGAATAGACAGTCTGACGTCAAAGGTTGCAATGACCCTTACTAAGTTATTTCAATAAGAAATATGCAGAATTTATATAATACATTCGCTGAAATATGTACAATGTGTTAGACACATAAAGTAAAGTGAGCTGGAAATATGTGAGCCACCTGTGTTCTATGAACCAGACCGTTTGTGCTTTACAACTGTAAACAATGTGCTTAATGTCCCATTAAACCTGTCCCATTAAATGTGCTCTACTTACCTGTAAAATACAAGCCAGATCCATTTCTGTGTATGCCCTCTACTGCAGGTGGAGTCGTCGCACACACACACACACACACACACACACACACACACACAGTGTACACAAATACATACATACATGTGTGTGTGTGTGTGTGTGTGTGTGTGTGTGTGTGTGTGTGTGTGTGTGTGTGTGTGTGTGTGTGTGTGTTTATATAATTGGAGCAATACCACATATATGTGTACATATAGGTGGGTTTTTTTTGATTATGAGAATTACATTAATAAGATATTTTGAAAGGCATACATCTATAAGTCTCACATCTTACAAAGCTCAGAGCAAAAAAACAAGCCCCGAGGTCAAAATTACTGCTTGCACAGCTCAGAGACAGGAGTGTGTGGAGGCACAGATCGGGGGGAAGACTACAAATACAAATTCTGCCACATTAAAGATTCATACGTCTAACAGTGGCCTTTATAATTCTCTGAGGAACAAGTGTGAAACAATCAGGAGTTTTCAGAGCCTTGGTAAGAGGTGACCAAGGACCCTTGGTCACTCTGGCTGAGCTCCCTGGGATCCTTTGTTGAGATAGAAGAAACTTCCAACATTGTCTGTAATTTCCCTTCAGTATCTTTTTTTCCCTCTTTGATGAGGAATTTTCGAACATCCTCACACATTATATGCCACTATATATTAGTGTTAATTGTATATTACACATCATATCTGTACAGGAGAATAGTGCCTGTCTAAATTCCCTTCTCTCTCTAAGCAGTACCCAGGTCAGGTTGTAGATAAAGGACCAACCAACAGAACATTGTAGTGTCTACGTTGAGGGGCTTTCATATCTAACTCCGATGCCTCAGACAGAGAGACACGTTCTGCTCACATTCTGCATTTTTGCCTCAATCCTAGCAAATACTATATTATTATAAATATTATTTTCAAATTTCTGCAATACAAGTTAATTATATTTGGCAAAACAAAAGTTGTCGGAGGCTCAAAACGACAGATTACATTGTGTTAGCAGGAAAGTTGGTGGAAAGATGAAAGCCAACCTCAGCGAGAAAATCTGAGATCAACACAGGGTCTCAGGCATTTTCTGTCTTTGAGGACAGGAGTTGCATTTTCTGCTTGACTCTCCAGTACGCCCTTCAAGTGTGTGCGTGCGTGTGTGTGTGCGTGTGTGTGTGGCAGCCAATGGTCCTGATCTCTGATAAGAGTAGGAAGAGGATGAATTAAAGAGGGGAAAAAGGAAAATAAATGGCTCGGCACTTCCTTTTCCCATTTCCTCTAACCTCCTCCTCCTCTCTCACTTGCTCTCTAATCTCACACTGTGGCTGTCTGCCTGCTGCTCCTGCTCTTTTCATCCCCTCTGGTTTCCCCTTATTACTCTCATTGTTTCCATTCTGTCCTATATGTGCCTATGTCTTGCTTTTTTTTTCTTACTCTGTACTCTTTATTTCCTCTTTTCTTTGTGGGGGTTGATTCTTTTCTTTACTTTTCTGTTCTGTTCCCTCTCATCTTGCCATCCGGCTTATCAGTTCACCCCTGTGCTTCTTTTGTTCTCTCCATCTGTCTCTCCTCTCTAATAGCGTGCACTAGTTTGAAGTGAGAATCCAGTATTCTACAGTGTAAATCACAGTCACCAGACCCTCCTCCGATACTCCTCTTTTCATTGACATCACAACTAAATGCCCATTTCCACAACCCCAAACCTGAACATAATTTTAACCTGAACTTTAAAACCAATCCTTGACCCTCAACCAGCCCTTTGAGAGCATTGTCCAAAAAGCCCTCCATTGTGAATTTTCTCTTGTCTCCTTCAACACATGGTTTACATTGACAGAAATGCATCGACTTTTTATTTCATCTGCATTAATATGCATTAATATGCAGATAAGCCAAAATGTCATCTGGAAATAAAACAAAAGTATCACTGGTTGTGTTTCGTGTGGAGAAACGTTTGACTTGTACGATTAAATAAATGGTGTATGGCGAGTTTTAGCCTAGATATCCGGGGTCTACACTTGAAGCACCAAAAATTGGGGCCACGAGATTATGCGAAGGGTACCATTTTAACACTCTCCATGCCTGTCTGAGGGGATCCAATATTACTAATTGGTCAACAACTACACATAGGATTATGTAGTTGCTAGGAAGACTCCTGTTTATCCGAGTTGCTGATGTCTTTTGGGGAGTTTTCCCCCTGCACACTGGGACAATAGTGTACTGTCTCCACTGTCTCCCCAACTTTGAAATATAACAAACTTGTTTTCCTCCATCCTTTATGGATTTGTAGGTCAGGATGTCTTTTTCTCCTCTCCACCATGAAGACATGCCTGGCCTCAGACCCATTAAAGACTTTAAAGTGGGGACATTCAGTTTGTTTATGGACCCAAGGTGTCGCCTTTCTTCTCTTCCACAATTAAACCATCACATTGATGTAAAATAGTGACGAAACCAACCCATTCCCCAGGACGGACCAGCTTTTATCACCTAAGAGAGATTTACGATAGCCAACTGGACACAAGGCAAATGGAAGCAAACAAGCACAAATCTCCACAGAATGAAAATGAGTTTCAATAAGACATCATGTCTGATTAATACTGTGGTGCTTCTCCAGGGAGGCTAACATCAAAGAGAACCGAACTCATCACCAGAGATTGCATTTTCATAGACAGCTCACTCACACTCAAGCTAATGTTCCTGCCTCTTCCTCTTAACACTCATATATCACACAATCCTGAAGCCACGCAACACGAGATCCCTCCTCTTTGAATAACATGGATTAGCTGTTCCACTAGTCGGGAATATAGATCACATTACTCAGCATATGTTGTCATGTAAATTTATTAAAATCCCTAGATTTCTATCCCATAAAATGCTCCATATGTGAAATGTGCTATGTCACCATAATGCCAGCATCACTCCCATTTTATGTTTTTACCTGATGATAAGGTGGAATAAAGGGTATACACATATATGGGTATTCCCTACATATATGCACGAAACACACACACGCACACACACCACACACACACACACACACACACACACACACACACACACACACACACACACACACACACACACACACACACAAGAGTCAAATACACATTACATACCAGCACACACGTTTATATTGCTACATTCCTCCGCCCTTGTCTGTTTCCTTCACAGTGCCACTTCAGTGTCAAGGTGACATTGAGCAAACAAAGACACAGCCAGAGAGGGAGTAAGAGATGGATACAACAGAAGGGAACTGAATTACACCTGGAGGAAAGGTTTTGGTGAAGGGAACGACTGGTGCTGCAATCATAAAGCTGAAGTTGAGATGTCATTTCACCAATCAATCTAAAGTTATATTGCATTTTGACCTTCAGGCTACAACCTTTGGGTATGTACTAAAAAGGGTGATGCTGGAAAGCCTCCCTGTGAGGAGAGCAGACCCTGAGGCAGACATGCTGCAGGGATTAAATAGTATATCCCAACCAGCCCTGGATTCCCTCAGGATCCCCCATGAGGAGATAGAGGACATGGATGTCTTGAGTAGTCCACTTAGCCTGCTGCCACAGTGAAAATAAAGACGTTGAAAAGGGAAGCACCTTTTTTGGCTCTTTTTTACAGTTTCAGTGTCTTCACTTTAAACAGCCAGGATTAAACTGTCATTTTCACTCAATCCTCATAGGCAGCAAAAGAATTAGGCTCACTCTGGACATGAAATTGGGGGGTTTTGGGAGGCTTCCTGCCAAATCCTGCAGAATGAGAAATTGTGTAATTTCATTATCCTATAAATCATCCCATTAAAAACTGTAAAAGACCATTTTAACAGAAGTTTGTTTCTATCTGCTCAGCGCAGGTTTGCTCACAGAGTAGAGTTCCTGCACTATGGACAGATCTCAAACTTATGTTGTGACATTTGAAATGTTATGGTAAATGATACTCATCATATCAATATTGTTTCTAAACTTGTTTTAAAGAGACAACATTTTATAACTATTCAAAGAGGACACTGGCCATTTTGCTATGTTTTCAGAAGATTTGTTGAATATAAAAAACAATGTTAAGATTACTTAAAAGCTGCACTAGTCAAAATTGTATATTAATCTGTGTAATGTGTGAACGGTCACTCACAGTGATGATCCCAGCATAGAAAGAACAATCAGTGTGGTAAGAACTACCTAAAATGACAGAAACTATCTTGAGAAAAATGTGTTTGATGTACACTTTGATAGTTTTTTTTATTTTTGTCCAAGTCCCATCCACTAACATTGAGGAGGCAGGGTTTATGACCTATACTTCAGCAAGTCACCAGGGGGCGATAAGGTTGATTTGGCCTCACTTTTGGGGAGCTGCTCTGTCAGACATCTTTATATACAGTCTCAACCAGTCGCAGCACAAAGTTATCATCTAATGTGTGAAAAGAATGACGTAACGAAGCAAGCTAAAGACCGAAGTTAAAAGAAGAGCTAACACTGAACACTAATGTTGCTCCATGTCTGCTACATGTGTACACAGGCCATTGTTTGATAACGCATTCCCTCTATAAGCATTGTCAACAGATGATATGTTGCTGTTTTTGCTGAGCTTTGTTGCATCCAAGTGGCCAAATAATCAATTATTGTAGGTTCAAGTGGAGTCAGAGTGATTTGCTTTTGACTGTTGTGATTTCAAACACACCGTGACACAGTGTTTTCTTGGCTAGTTGACGAGTGATTGATCCCCAGCCATGTCCTTATTGAAAACCTTCAGAGATAGACTCAAGCCAACAAGGTGATAAAAATCATTACATATAGGACCCATATCAAAAGTCACTGATGTGTAGATTACCACTTGAAAACAGTGCAGATCCCCCCCTCTATCTAGACGCATAGCATCATGCTTGCATCGTGGAACATTCCACCATTTTGTTCGACAACATTCAAGAAGAAAAAGTTCTCCTCGATGGCACAAAGAGCATGTGTGAGAGCATTTAAATGAGTGCCTTCGTGGCCTGTTGGAAAAGAGAGAAGGAGGGATGGAAGGAAAAAAGAGGAGGAACCAGAGAGATGGCGCTCTCTGAAGGGGAGTGAGATAGACGAGGACATGGAGAGGAAAAGGGAAGGAATGGAAAAGAGGAGAGGAAAGGAGATCTCTTTTAAATGGAAATTGGCTCCCCCGCTGATGGCTGGGACGAGTAATGACGACCCCCCTGACTACTGAACTTGGTGTCAGCATTTTTATATGGCGCGTGCATGCACACACAAACACACACACACACACACACACACACACACACACACACACACACACACACACACACACACACACACACACACACACACACAAACTATTAACACAATCATCCACACTTCTACGAACACATTTAATAGCACGCAAGAACTCACTGATGACACACACACAAACACAGAGCAGGAGAGGAACTCCTCAACATCCCCCAGAGATGGGGAACAGCGTGAAAGTGTGATGATGCATCATTTTCTTAAGCACCTCCATCCATCTTTCTTCCCTCTCTCTGCTTTTCACACTCCTCCGTTGAAGGAAGATGCTGCAAACTCAACTCAGCTGTGCTTTTTTTCTGTAGATGTACAGCAGTTGACTACATATGCTTACACACTGTACCTGAGTTTGGGCTACAAACATAGTACACCCGATCTGTCTATTCTCCATTTATGTCTGTTGATGAGACTGTCAGAGTCGAAACATTTTAAGATTTTATATTCTAAACAACATGTGATGATAAGTGGTCCCTGTTGTAACATTTGGACCAGGATCTTTCAGAAACCTGGGGCCATGCACAGGTGCTGATGAGGTACAACTTACTAGTTTCAGCAGATGAGTCGGACTCCATCTCCAACTGTGAGCCTCTCTGCACTTGAGAATGAATCAAACTGAAGCAGCAACTGCAAGTAGTGCAGATGCCCTGAATCAAGTTCAAACTAGACCAAGTAGAGTAAACCACATACTGTATGTCCAGCTCTTATCTCTGTCTTTCTGTCAGTCTGTGTGTGGAGTGCATATCTCTAAAACCCTTAATCGCCTTCACACTTGGCGTGTGTAAGGATCCAAGGAAGTGCAGTGTTGAATTTGGTGCCATTTGGACATGTGATTCGTTCAGAATAAATCAGTGACCAGCGCTCTGTAGCAGCAGTGGCTGCATGGACTCATCAGTGTAAGTGATGTTGTTGATCTTGGCAACAGCATGTTCACTGTGTCCCTGACAGCTGTAAAAACAACTGATTCTGTCAGGGTTCGGCTTCACTGAACTTTAAATAAACAGGTGAACGCTGCATGGCGTCAGAACTCTGTGAAGTCCTGCAGCCGGTCTTTACTTGCTGTAGATCACTGTTTGAGAAAGTCAACTGCAACCAGTATTACCACAGCCCATTCCTCACAGGCAGGTTTAGAACAGGCACTGCTCTAGTTGAAAAGTAAAACAGACACGTATGACATTCTGTATCTGTCCCTCTGGATCAGCCACCAAGTTTGGTGCAAATCAATTCAGTAGTTTCTGCATGATCCTGCTGACAAGTAAACACACACTCAAAGGTTAATCGTAACCTTTTGGATGGAGGTAAATAATAAAGTTCTCTGAATTATATCACAGTAGCGTTAAAGGCTCCAGTATTCATCCCCTTCTGTTGGATAAATAGCATTCAAGGGTTCGTGGAAAGTTCAGTACAATTACACAGAGAAGTCATGGTTTGATTAGAGGTGTTAAACACATTAAATCGTGGCTATAAAATCTAGTGTACAGTATAACAGAAGCTTCCTAATAGGTTGGCCTTATGTATTAGTGTTCATATCTCACTGATAATGTACAGTACTAACATGTGGATTCTATATTTACACTGAGGACAATTACTCAAGGTAAGTCTTAGATTATAATACATCAGCATTAACATATTCATCTTTTCATATGCAGGTTGCAACCAAGTGTAAAAAACCTGTTAATGCGCGCTCACACATACATATGAAAATGTGTTTTTTTTTTTGTCATGATCCAGTGAGGAGTTTGTACGTGTGCACTGGAGAACCAGCTCCACAAGGTCGTTTTCATGTCTGCCTCACTTCCTCACTCTTCCTCTGCCTTTTGTCTTTCTAGCATATTCACAGAGAAAAGAACTCTTGGGCTTCACTGTGTGAGTTCTGCTCAGTGAACTGCTGGCAAGCACACAACTCAATAGAGACCAAATAGCTGCCTATTAAACCTACACTGCTTGTAAGACAGCTGGGCTTTAGTGCAAGTCTGTGTTCTGAGTTATTGTGCCTGTGCATCAGCAGTGAGCATAAATGTGTATAGTGTGTGTGTGTGTGTGTGTGTGTGTGTGTGTGTGTGTGTGTGTGTGTGTGTGTGTGTGTGTGTGTGTGTGTGTGTGTGTGTGTGTGTGTGGGTGTGTGTACGTGTGTGTGTGTAGTGAATGCATTTGCAGTTTTCTCTGCAGGCATGAGAATCACAGTGCTTTTTTTGTGTAATTTTTTCGGGATGTAAACTCTCGATGTGCGCATGTGTTCCTCCTGTTTGTGTTGTCAGGGAATTCAGGAGCTCGTGCTGCACCTGTGAGAGACAGCATCACCAGCAGCAGTGTCCTACAGAGACATTTGGATACGAATACATTATTTAGCAGAAACACAAATGCAGCTCAGCTCAGGAACCTCTGCTTCATACATGAGAGCAGGCCTCCCAAAAAACAAACCTTGTATGACTGCTCAGCGTGATGTACACATACAGACACTTTACCACTGAGACAATGCAGAACATATCCAAACCTGTCTATCAAATAAGTCTTATTTAAAAATTGAATAATTCTGCAGAACAATGTACTGCTACAAACCAGCTGTATATAGAAATGTAGAAATGTAGAATGTGACATATCACAGGTGAACTCACATTATGATCACTTTTATCATCATGACATTTTGACCATGGTCACAATGGTATCAAATGCTACATTATATTGTGTAAGAAAATGAAATACTATACAAAATATTATTGGGAAGCCCAAAGGCAAGAGAGAAGATTATATTTCAGTATTTGATTTTCCAAGTCTCAAGTGATTATTATGATGAGGTGTTTATGAATCAAGAAAAGGATCGTTTGCCTAAGTTCCTTCTTTTAACTATACAGGTGAAAACTACATTTTTGTGTAATATTCATTCTGGCCGCAAGAGGCTGAAGCGCATTACTGATGACTGATTCGGCCGGATGATATTTAATTTATCTTTTTAAACTACTACTGTACTGTGTGGTATAAAGTTACTGAACGTGACATTACGTTCATTTAATGCAATGTCTAATTTTTTCTAGAATTTAGTCGGTACTGATCTGCCATCAGAATTAGCTATTATGATGTTAGTCGTGAGGCTTCTAAGTGGCAAGTGAAAAACGTATCGTTCGTGGAACCAACAGCTACAAATTTGCCTAAGTAGACTGTAGGCTACAGCTAATGTTAACTTACTGTAACAGTCTTGGTATTTGGCATATTAAAGTGGGATGTGTCACAAGTCAAACTTATAATAAAAACATATAAATGTGACTTTTGGACAGTTGCTAATGGAATAAGATTATTTGTATGTAGTAAATAAAAATAAAAATATACCCCTACAAATCAAATTCACAATTTACCAAACAAGAATCCAGGTCTGCATTCAAAATGCTAGGTAGTACTTAAAGTGTCAAAAATGATGCATCTCTATGCAGAAAAGATGCATTAATGTATTGTTTTCATGTTGTAGCTGGAGGAGGTGAAGCTAGACTGTGAACTACTTTATGCTGCTGGCTACACTAGTTTAACAGTAAAAGATTTTTGTCTTCTGAAATGTTGTGTAAATTGGCTTGAAATCAAAATGCCCAACTTAATTACAAATTGTAATTGTAATAGTACAGACCTTGAGCACATCATGTCCATTCTTCCCCTGCAATAGTCAATCTGGCACTGTCTGTATTCTCTGCGTTATGAAAGTCATTTCATTTCTGAATGAGAGTCTATAAAGGCACAGTCTGTTTAACACACACAGAGCAAGATGAATATTCTGTCATTATGCAGTCATAAACAGGTAAAAGGCTGAACTGCCAAAAGACCTCCACAATTCATTATACATGTCTGTGTGACAGAAATAAAATACAAAAAACGGTCACAACACAGGTGGCAGAGAATCAATACGTACAGCTACAGATTGTGTTATTTAATGCGAGTGCATCAATGCTTAAAAACCATGGCAGAAAGAAGGACGGTTATAGAGGTGTGGAATAGTTTCTTTTGTCTTACAGGAATGCAATCATCGATAAAAGAAGCCATTCAAAAAATTTGGCTCCGATTCAAGGCATAAATGTGTGTCTTAGTTTTCTCCATGAAAACACTTCAGTCGGCTACAGTCCAGTGGGTTTTTGGCAAAAGACCTTTTCTCCATTTCATCGCTGTTTCCCATTATTAAAGATAAATGCCACTACTTAATATTTGTTAATGGAGTGAAACTATTTACATGGGCCGTATCTAAGCCTGAGCTGTAGAATGAAAAGCTGCTCCAGCCTAGTGGTGATTGCATCTCTTTTCATTTTCTTTTCTTTTCCATCTCATATTTGTAGTTACTTCATTGTTTTACTTTATGTGCTACAAAATGTGGCACTAACTACACTGGGCATTGAGAGTCAACTGAACCAGTAACAGATATCTAAGCAATGAACTCACTGTGAGCTCCATTCATTTGAGGGGAGCTGCAGATTCAGGTGAAAAGTCTTGCTATGAGTGAACCCCTCTCACATTGTCACATTATGTTTTGCATTCATATGACAGTGTATCCACTCTAAGTTCACACAAAAGGCATATCCCAGTCTGGAGCTCATAAAATAGAATGCACCCACAGCTAACATTGTAGGGGTTAGAACTGGCTTGGGTTAAATAACGTCAATGCCAGTCAGTTTTACAGGTTCTGGCGTAAAGATATAGAAAAGTAAGTATTCCCTACGACACTTAGAAACCAGCTGGAAATAAACAGTGTCAAGCTTCAGTAAATGATTTGACGGGCATACTGGCAACATCAAAAGAAACAGCTGCCCAGCTGGGGCATGAATATGTAAATGTAATGCCCTGCAGTCGGACAAGAGGCGGCCTGACTCTATGTATCCGTATGTCTGGAAAAAAACGCATTAGTGAGTGGATGCTGGTTACTGCCCCCTCCAGAAAAATAAACTACAGGCATTCACTCCATGAGATAAAAATCTATTAAGAGGTGATGAGAGCACAAGTGTCTTAATCTCTCCTCAGAGCCCACATAATTTACCATTCCTGTTTGCCCAATACTCTCTTACTCATAAACCTTAATCACCCACTTCCACACTCAACCCAAGCCGTCCTCCACATCTATATGCAAACTGTGTCCTCAACCCATTACCCCTAATTTATCCCTCCACTTTCCCACAGCTCCTTCCCAAGCATCCTTATTTAGGGTTTGCCTCATATACACGCCTTCCTCTCTGGAAATGGAGCCAGCGTAAAAGCGCTAAAGCCAAGCCCTGAACAGGTCATTTGACTCACCAGTTGTCCGTGGAGTATGTTATTACCAGTGCACCTGCCACGCCCCCTCTGCACACCTACATCTGAGGGTTGCACATCAATCTGGGTGTCCAATACTAAGCTGGAACCAGGACATGGTTTGCTAGCGTAGAATAAAGGGGGTGGAAAGGTAACATCTCCATACCAGCAGCTCTACAGCTCACTGGTTTATATGTAATCTACACAAACTATAACAATTTACATGGTGTTATGTGACCATCTATTTGCTGGGAGCTCTGACTTCCCAGAGCACTGTAATTGTCCGAGTCAGGCAACCTCAATTCCCCCATTTCTATTAAGCTAACTGTCACTCCAACTTCATATTGAATAGTCAGAGTCACACTTTTCTCATCTAACTCTAGACAAGAGGTCAAATCTGAGTATTTCTTAAAATGACAAATTATTCCATGAATGGCACAAAAACAAAATTCATCATGCAAGCAATGGCTAAAGGAGAGACAATTCAGTGAAGGAATAATTAAAATATGTAAATGTAACCAGGAATCTTAAAAAACTATATCTTTATATCACCATGGTTGAGCTAGCTGCTTTGCCATCATACTAAGTTCAATGCTGCTCATGCAGTCATTGCTGATGCAAGGTGTTTACACGATAAGGTTGATGTATAAAGGAGCCGTCACCAGATGGGGGGAAAGAGCTCTGCGTACATACAGTGCATACTGTAACTGTGAGCAAAGGACAAATGTGTGAAGGCTGAAGAAATGTATAAATCAGCAGAGCCCTTTGTTCTGGTGTCCTTTTTTCGCACTCATGAATGTGGTTTTGTTCTTGTTTATCGTGCGCAGTTGTCCGTGGCTATTCTCATCACAGTCACCAACAATCCCATAGTAACAGTGCTGCAGCAGCCCACAGTAATCGCAGTCTGGAGGAGGTAAATCAACTACAAAACAGATGCGGTGTGTGTATGTGTTTGGTCACAAGGTGGTGAGTGTGTGAGGAAGCGGACATGGCAGATTTAACAGGCTGGTGAGCAACAAAGGCCTGTTCCTCTTTTTCTGCTCCAGTCAGCTCGGCTTCATGCTTATGCCTCCAGCTACTAGCCAGCAATGCTCCATATCTAGATGGACAGATAGAAGCAGAGATGGATAGGAAGCAGACTGTGTGCACTAGCGACATTGATAAGATAGGAAGGGGGCACCCAGTTGATTTTGAGGTGCTACAGTTTGAATTTAAAGAGTTAGTTCCATGCAGCTTTGAAGCAACAACACTTTCAAGAGATGGTAACTGTACTGGCAGGCTTCTGAACGATCAAATGTTAGAAATATATGTTGAGGGCCTTTACAGCAATACCAATTCCTTTTTTCCCTGAGATAATGAGTGAGATCGGCTCTATGTAAACAATACCCAACACAGGCACGGGAATGTTGCAGTTCATTCTCGTTATCTCCGTCAGAGACTCTGATGCCAAACACAAATTCACACCTCAGAGGCTGGGGGAAAAAAGGAAGGAAAAAGCGAAAACATCCCAGACACACAAAATAATAGCCTGCCCACACAAAAAAACACAATTTCCAGCTGACAGGACAGACAGTGACAGCCTAATGACTACTGCCACTAATGCAAGTACTGCACTCTAACAACAATGCAGCAATTTCATTAGCTGGGAACATTCTGCCAGAAGGACATTGAGTTATGATGCCCAAAATATTAGTGACAGTGAAAATTGGAAATGGAGTCGTTTTTTTGGTGGTAGTCTAAATTGACAAAATTAGGTAAAAATGCGCAGCAACAAAAGCAAACAAGTAGATTTATGATTTCATATCGCTGAAGATAGTTGGTGTTTAGAAGCAGGGAGAACAGACTCTGCAGTTGAACCCATCTTCTCTGCCATCCTTAACAATGTGACTCCATCTCCCTCTATTCTCAGGTTGGAATAAACGAGTGGACTATGAGCCCGGAACAGGCAGTAAGCAGCTGTTTCCTAAGATGCACCTGGAGACCTGTGGTGAGCCGCTGTCGTCGGTGAGGACCACGGTGGAGCTGCAGACCAGTCACATCGGGAAGGGCTGCGACCGGGAAACCTACTCTGAGAAATCTCTACAGAAGCTCTGTGGTTGGTTTTACAAGCAAACATGAAAAAAACACATAATAATTCTGTATTTTGAAAGCCATAGCTGTTTTTTGTGTGAACGTCAAGAGACATCAAGAGAGCTGGCGTGTGGCAGTGAATCAATTGAGAGCTGGACTTATGGCTGTTTGGACAGTGGTGGATAAGTAGAATAAACAGCAGATGGGGGATCAAAGGTGACCTCTGACTGAGGCGGCAAACTTTAAGTTAGTGTATTGAATTAGAATTAAGCTGTAGCTAAAAGCATTAGTTGAATTCATGGTCTGAGTACCAGGGTCAGATAGGGCCTGAGGCGCCTCTCTCTGCCTTTTTTAAACTGACAACTGAAAGCTCCCAGTCCGCGTTGCTTTCTCATCTCCGCTTGTGTCCCTGGTAAACCCCTGCGCAAAATGAAGGCACCAGAATGGCAACTTAAAGCTGTGTCACTAATGATGTGACAGAGCGAGGGCATTACCCTCCCCAGATGCAGCCGCGCTTTCTCCTTGGTGACTGATGAGCAGCCGAGGTGCCGTGTCGGTGCCCAGAGCACCAACAAAGCAGCCGAGCCTACCCGCTCCCCACTCCCCGCCCACGCCGCACCGCCAGCAGGGGGGCTGGAGTCATCATCTTTGACTAACGGCCTTCACAAGCCCCATTCCAACTCATCTGAATGCATAACATCCCCTCCCTGTCTCCCCTGGCTCCCAGTCCATGCATGGTTTACCACTAAAGAGTCCTTTTCAGGTACCTCATAATCATTATCTGATAGCGAATAGAATAAATTGTAATTGCTTTTTGAAAGCACAATCAATTTGAGATAATGTACAAAGACATCGGGCAAAAGAAAAGGCTGCAGATGCTTCTCGGAGAAGTCGATGCGTATTTATTTACTGAGGGAATATAATTACTGGAGTCACAGTGGCATGAGTAAGAGTTAGAGAAAAAGAGCTTTAAGGATGAAGAAAAACATTAACTAATGTGCTAATGTTGTGTTATTAGCAGAAATGGACAGATTTTGTTTTGCAGTTGTTTGCCTGAGCAATGGAGACATGGTGCATACAGACATTTGTTCTCGGAACAGCATGTTTAGTGAATTGTTCTGATTTATCACCCCCCCATAAGCCATTATAAATGATTTATAAATGTGGTTTAAACACGCGAAATGCATTTTTCACTGTCTCAGAGGGGCAAAGATAGATTGGTAAGGGCACGTCAGATATATTGAGGAGCAAGGTGAGAAACGTGGCAAAAATATTGTTTGTCAAGGTGACAGCTTGAAAGCAGAGATTGTTCGGGACACAACACGTTAAGGTTATTGTGTCAAAGGAATGATGGAGTTGCTTTTTATAAGGAGGAAGAGGAAGGGGATAGGATGAGTTGGTGCAACGTGGTAATGAGTGCGTTTTGTCAGGACATACCGGAATCTCGTAACAAAAGTGTCGGCCGTTAAGAATTTATTCAATTGGTGGATTCACACCACACACTTGCTGTGTCTTTTATTTTTGTTTTACCATCATGCTCAGTCACTATGTCCTCGCTGCTGCCGTAGAGGCATGTGTACGTGCTACAGTTTGTTTGGAATTTGTGAACGATGACTCATCTCTTTCCTTTTGAAAGTCAGTTTCATTTGCCATGAATCAATACCCACATCCTCTATCCATCTCGGCCCATTGATTACATATTAAGCCCCGCCATCTGCCTTACTCATAAGTAATCATAGCCAAGGTTAGGCCAATATACACTGCCTATCTGCGCTGATTGTTATTGACACTGCTCCTGTCGAACCTTGTGTTTGTGACCTCAGGGGCCTCCTCGGGCAGCACTGACCTTCTCCCTGCCCCGAGTGCTGCCACCAACTGGACGGCGTCCCTGGTGACTGACAGTGGGAGGGACAGCGACTTGATCTTCAGATTTGATGGTCGTCAAGCAGCAAATATCCCAGACTGGGTGGTACCTCAGAATCTGACTGACCAGTTCACCGTAGCGACGTGGATGAAGCACGGGCCCAGTCCTGGACTCAGAGCTGAGAAGGAGACACTACTCTGTAACTCGGACAAGACTGGTGAGTGTGAGCCTGACAAGAATTGACACGCACATTGACTTTCCTCTCAACAAATCCCAAGACTACATCCAACAATGAATTGATCCCAGCTCTGTGTAGCCATCGTCTGTTGACGCCTTTACTTGTGTTCTATGGATGCTGTGTACACAGTAGTAAGATACACTTTTACACTGGCTGATGTGTTTCTTCATTAGGACTAAGATGGCCACTGTGGCTAATAGTCAGTGGATCCCTGCTAGAGAATAAATAGCTAACTAAATTCAAATATTAATTTGAAAATGGGGGAAAATATAATATTTGAACTGAAGGACATGTTAGAATTCAAAATATACAGTCCAGAAGTGCATCATACTGTCAGAAGTAGTTCATCTCATGATCAAGCAGAGGATGCTCACTTTTGGCTTGACCTACTGGATGTTCTCTTGACCTATCATTAAGAAAGCCAGAAATACTAAGTTGTTTTGCCATGAAAATGGAGGTCACTAGAAAGCAAAACCATCCTGAGAGGTTAAATCATGACACTGAAGCATCTGAGAAGTTGGCATGTGGAAGTATTTTGGCTTCTACACCAAAGAATGGGGTAGTATAGTCATAAGGTCTATGCAAATACATTTGAACAAATTGCATATCATGTCAACTTGATTTTTGAAAAAAGTGACAGCCTTACTGGAGTTCCAAATATGTATTAATGCACAGCAGAGAATAGTCCGGAACAAATGTCCCTTTTTCTGATGTTTGAGTTACATTTACTAAAAACTATAACTATAACTAAATAGCATTTTTTCTTTTTTAAACCAACTATATATTATGTTACATTTTATGCATTTTTAAAGATAAAGCTGAAGGCAAAGAGAAGGGACGTAAAGTATTGAGAAATGCACCTTTACACTTTTGGTTTGGGGCTTTTCAATGACACATGAACACGAGTCCATCCAGAGTTTGCTTCTGATTTGATGTGTTTCTGATTTGCATGTGATTCAATCAGATTGATTAACAACAAAACACAAATCAATTGAGTGGAGTAATTGATTCCATTCAAACCTCTCATTCTTGTACACGCTATCAGAACAGTTAATTGACAAGCGATGTAAGCAACAGGTTATTGCAGTTATTTTATTGTTTCACTGTAATGTCTTTTTCTATTCGCCCTGTGTTTTGTCATGCAAAACGCTATTTTGTTTTATTTACTTTACTACATAAAAATGACCATTAAAAGAATCTAATCTTATTTCATGTTAAGGCCTATTGTTAACATGATACATAGAGTAGATAAAGTCTAGGGCTCGTTAATGTTCCAGTAAAACAAAGTCAGTAACATCCCAGGAGGCTTACCCAAAGCAATGGCTTTGTTTTTAAAATGGTGGGAAACAACTGTCTGAAAGTTGACCCCCTTGGAAATAATCCTGCTGCCCCACTTTTCTACATGTTTCACAAAGCCAGATGTCAGCCTGGCTTTACCTGACAGTGCGTAGGTGTGGTGATTTGGTCCCTGATGCCTCTCTCTCTCTCTCTCTCTCTCTCTCTCTCTCTGCCTCCCACAGAGATGAACCGACATCACTACTCGCTGTACGTCCACAACTGCCGCCTGGTGTTTCTGCTGAGGAGAGACTTCACTCAGGTGGACACGTTCAGACCGGCTGAGTTCCACTGGAAGCTGGAGCAGGTAGGCTGACGGTGTCAGGAAACAGGCAAAGAGGAAAACTGACAAGTGACCTCAGTTTATACTGTATGTCAGTTCACCTTTGTGGGTTTTATAAGAAGTTTATAAGCCAATCTCAGGATTAAACCTGTATTAAATATCCACTGGGAGGTTTTTTTTCTCGGCTTAATCTGTTAGTCTGTGTCTTGCACTTATACTAAAAGACTCCTGGTTAGACATTGGTTCATTTAAAGTTTTATCAAGGTTTTTCAGGAAGTGAGAACAGTTTGCTAACTGGTTGTATATCAGACTTTGCACACACCTATGGTTTTGTCTGTTTGTGTGTGCACACACTAATGTGTATACGCTTCTATTTAGCGATTGGTTGCATTAAAAACCCTCCTTCAATCCAAAAAGACTTAACCTTTAATTAACCCCAATTAATTTGGAGAACCCTCCAACTAGTCTACTTAATTACCATGAAGTTTTTAATGACTTCTCAATAAATACTGACCATGGGTGTGAAGACGTTCCAGTTAGGATTTTGTTACAGCCGGTGTTGTTTTATTCTCTCTCTTCTCCAGTATTTCACTGCCTGACACATCAAGATTTCACTGAGGAATCAAATCTATCCAGAGATAAAAACACTGTCACATCCAAAATGATCGCAGCCATGATGAAGCTTTTTTGGTGTTGAAATCTTGTTTTAAGTAGAGCAAGACTGGAAATGTAAAAAAAAAAACACCCAAAACTGGATCACCACTTAAAATATGCCATTTTGCCATCAGTTTGGACGATTCATCTTTAATTAACTGATTTTCATACAGATCTGCAAAACACAGTCTGTCCTCATTGTATCGTCATATCTTTGGAGGAAATGCAATTTTTAACAAACAGACATAGCAGATACAAAAATGTGCTTGCTCAAGCTCCACGAACGTCTGTGTGTGTGTGTACTATCTTTTGCTACTTCTTTCCCATCATCAACACTGACCTTGTCAGCACCAGTAGACCTCATGAAGGCCAAAGCTCGGCCCTAATGAGGCAAAGAGTAACTTCTAATGCTATTTTGTGGACATTTTCACCGTTATTTTGGTGATAGGACAGTGGACAGGAATGGGGAGAGGTAGCATAATGGTTAAGGTTAGGTTAATGCAAAGTCCTCATAAGGATAGCTGCACAACCGTGTGGATGACTGTGTATGAGTGTGTGTGTAAGTGTAAGTGTAAGGCAGCAGCTGTCTGTTGATCAAGGATCCTGTCTTAAAGTCAGACAGGTCATCTTGACTCACAGGACCTCTCACTCAGCAATGACATTTGATTTGGGGGAGAGACACACAGCTGAGCCTGGACATCCAGATACAGCACCCAGGGCTGATATGATCAGACGGATCACTGCTCTGTGTGTGTGTGTGTGTGTGTGTGTGTGTGTGTGTGTGTGTGTGTGTGTGTGTGTGTGTGTGTGTGTGTGTGTGTGTGTGTGTGTGTGTGTGCATTGTCGTTATTTTCAACAAAAGAAAAGATTGACCACTGGTTAGATTTTACACGTATGATTTTTTCGTATATCTATAGGAAATGTAGCACAAAAATACTTAAACTAAAAACATTCACAGAGAGCTATTTACAAATCATTCAGGAAGCATACTTCTTCTTTTAACTGCAGCTAACGGTTGCTATCTTTATTAAAATCAAAATTAAACTCGGTTCAATGTGCTCCCTGCTACAGATTGAAAGTGGTGAAGGTGCTTTTCTAGTTTTAACAACTCAAGCGCAGTGATACATCTTCTCCCTGGCTGATAGCATCACATCATTTTCAGGAGTTGCAATTCAATTTCCCAGTTCATCTCTCGTTCATTTCAGATTCATAAAGATCATAAAGATAATATTTTTTCGTCTTGTCCATTCAGTATTTTGATCTTTTAGCTTTTAAAGTATCAGATTCAAAATTGATGTTTTTCTTTAGGTTCAAGGTTGTTGTTTTTCAAAGTACACTCAGACAAAGTGAAACAAATATCCTTACTACTCAAAATAATACCTGAAAACAAGGCACAAAGTGAGTGGACACTCACCATCTGAGAGTGTTTGGCTGCTAACCAATCATTTATTTTTAACTGGACATCAGCAGATGTCTACATGCAGATGTAGCTCCATTTACTTACTTTACATCAGTCTGTATTGTAAACATGCATTAGCGGGCAAGTGAAGAGACAGATAGTGCTGGTAAAAACTTTATGGATTTTTTGATGGTCCACTGACCTACTGATTGTTCACAATTGGACCAGAGCCAGTTATAACCTCCCTGGTGCCCTAAACAAAATCCGACTGTGGGGGTCCTCCTTCCGGACCTTTGAGCCATGTAAACCACTTGCCCCAAAGTCACACCTGACACCACAGAGCACCAACTAAAACCCTTTTTTCCTTTTGCTCTACATGTCAATCGAAGAAAACCCCGACCTGCACAACAGAATTGCATTGAAACTATATTTAACAACACTGTGCTGTAGCTCTGCCCCCTGGTAATCATTACTGGCTGATGATCCAGTATCTGACACATTACCTGTAAATTTTAAACAACAATACTGATGGTTATCACTTGCTTAAGAATTCAAACTGGCTCCCCTACTTTTCCTTTTCTACACTTTCAAATATCAAATACTAATTTGTACCATGCCTTGGCTGGTTCCTGATTGTTATTATATGTAGGTTGTTATTGTTAATAGCTGAATACCTGATAGTTATTATTTACTGGGAGATGGACATTAACGTTCCCCAGTATGCCCAGCTAATCAACATTTTAAATCTGTATTAAAAGTTGGAGGGTAGAGGGCAAAAGTGGTGGATTGCAGGACAGGATGATGGCAGAGGAGCAGGCAAGCAAAGCAGGGGCTTGATGGGAGTTGGAGGCTGGTGAGGAGCAGGTTTTTTGAAGTGGTGGGTTGAGCAGTGAGAGAGGCAGGCAGAGAGTGGGGCGGGGATGCAGGGGATGATCCTGAGGCACAAGGTTTACTATGCTAGGTGGCCAAGCGCACTTAACTGGCAGAAGCAACAATCTGGTGAAGAGGGGGTGAAGAAGCAGGGTTTGAGTGCTGCTGGGCTGATGAGCTGATGGATGGCAGGTGTACAGGCTATCAGGCAGCTGGGGAGAGTGAGGAGCGGCTCGCCTACAGCGCGGACTCACACACACACACTCACACATGCACGTCACTCGATAGTTGTGAGGACAGTCATTGACATAATGCATTCCCTAGCCCCCCATTCTAACGTT
This sequence comes from Hippoglossus stenolepis, assembly GCF_022539355.2. Taxonomy (NCBI): domain Eukaryota; kingdom Metazoa; phylum Chordata; class Actinopteri; order Pleuronectiformes; family Pleuronectidae; genus Hippoglossus; species Hippoglossus stenolepis. Next base: position 25,660,462 of record NC_061486.1, read on the forward strand.
AACCATCACAACTAAACGCCTAACCTAAACCTAATTATAACCCTAATCCTAAAACCCTCAAACAGCACATTGAATTTGTGAGGACCAGCCAAAATGTCCTCACAAAGTCAAAATGTCCTCACAAAAACTACAACACAGATTTCCACAAAACTCAGTGGAACTGATTTGCGTTGATTTGGACATATGGGCCGATCCAGCAGTGTTTTATCACTTCATTGTGAGATTTTTCTGAGATTTTCACTGATTTCTCACAAAAGTATTAAAGGGCCCATATTGTGTAAAATAAATTTTCTGGGCTTTTACTATCCGTAATGACTTGAAGGGGGTCAGTAGGGACCCTCAAAGTATGAAAACAGTCACTCCGCAGACTTTTTCACTCAGTCCATTCTCAGAAATATGTTATTGAAACGTCTCGTTTCGTACTTCCTCCCCCGTATGAGTCATATGGGTTCGCACTCGTCTCTCAGCCCCTTCCAGTCGGTACCAGTCCAGCCTCTGAACCCACCACCCCCACACCCTGTCAACTCCACCACCACCCCTCCACACCGAACGTGACACCAAGCAGACAAGTTGCTGAGCTAGCAGCTTGTTAGCTACCACAGGCTAACCACAACAAACAACACTGAAGAAACACTGCACCGTGGAAGGATCCATGGAAGAGATTGTGTCCGTGCACATTCCTCCTAAGAACTTTACTGTTCAAGACCAGCGGTTACGCTTTATTTCTTCTGACGTGCCCTGTCGCTGTGCTCAGTATGGAGTAATGCAGACGTTACTCCGTATTGAAACTCCGTTGTGAAACTCCGTACTGTAACTCGGGACGTTACTCCTACATTGGCCGACTGTCCTGCTAAAACTTGAACAAACATGAGGACGGTGTAACTTACCGTTCAGAAACATCCTGTTGTAACCGACTGTAAATATGTGGCTGTTCTTCTATAGCTGCAAACATAACAACAGGACTTTCAGCTGTGTTTACCAAAGATAGTCAATGCGCCAGAATGAGACCGATGATAGGCCTGGTCGTGTGTCATTCAAAGTGCAGTCAGCCAATCAGAGGAGGGGCTCAAGAGGCAGGCGAAAAGCGCCTGTTCTGTCTGCAGCTCCAGAGAGAGGCAGAAGAGAGGACATGGAAATACACATTGCAGCAGTTTTTTCGACTTTAAACCACTGATATATCATCTTAGGGGTACCAATACCTCAAATTATATCCCAGAAAGGTGTAAAATATGGGCCCTTTAATTCATGGATCTTGATGAAAAATATCTATCTATGGGATATCTACCTATGGGATTCTGCAATTTGGTGTGACTGGATTCAATTTAAGGGGACTGTTGGCGTAGGTTTGCATTTTGGTTTAGGCACTGCACAAATCTGCTTAGGCACAGCGTTAATTTGTAGAGAAAACCCTGCTTATTAAAGGAGTTGGATAGAGATCAGAGACTAAAAACTTGATTAAGAGATCCCTTGTTAATTGAAAGATTTAATTAATGTGCAAATTAGAAAAAGTTTAGAGAGCTTGTTTTTTAGGTTAGGCTGAGAAATGGCTTTGGGGAACTTGAGAAAGTAGAATTTAACATTAATGTTTAAATATATTATAAAATCCACCAAATACAAAATGCATAAGCCATAACACATTTCAATCCAGTTTAACGGCCAAGCAGAGGAGATTTGTTTCCTTCTTTGTGAGCGTGTTTGTTTGCGATTATTTCAATTTGTCATAAAATGGATTTTGGCTTTAATGAAAACATTACACATTTAAGTTGGTTTCCTGCTTTACCACATTGAGCACATTGGATGTTTGACGACTCTTGGTGGTTAATGAACAGACACAGGTGATAAGGTAATCCGTATCCTTGTCTAAATTGATTTCGACTTGCTGATTTTTTTTTTCTTCAATTAACTTTGGGTGATAAACATGTATAAAGACGAATGCAGTGTGTGCTGCTTGCACATACATCTTTGGGACGGGCTGCACAACGCTTCCTTCCTGAGCACTGTTTAAATCTCCTTCTCTTTTTTTAAACCCTCTTTCTCATCGTCCTGCCTCTCGTTGATAATTGTCTGAGAAACCCTGGGGCATGAAAGGAAACTTTCATTAAGTCGCTATCTTCCCTCGCCTTGTCACCACTTCCTACTCATCTGCTACTTTTAAACAAAATTAACTTCTGACTATCTCCAACCAAGA